>NC_060214.1:11256071-11564642 GCF_021130785.1 Homalodisca vitripennis | reverse complement strand
GTAATTGAGAATATGACTTCTGCTTCGTGATTTTGTGTGAATTTTACTACTTATTATTAATCATGTCAGGATCATCTAATGTGTTACTATACAATTATGTAAGAACTGTAATTGAGAATATGACTTCTGCTTCGTGATTTTGTGTGAATTTTACTACTTATTATCCTGTCAGTTTGTGCAACATCCCTGCCTGTTAGATCTCCCTGACATGAGATACTGTGCCTGTGTAGGTGAGGGCTGTACACCAGCTGGCAGTGGCCGGAGACTACGCAGAAGCTGCAGTGGCAGTGAGGAGACACACGGCTGCGGCCGAGGCCCAGGGAGCAGACTTGTTGTGGCCGGCACAGCTTTACTCTCGACTGTGTGGCCGTAACACGACGATACTCACCGAGACAATCAGACTTGCCACACAGGTTGGTATTGCTAGATATATTTCTTATAAATATGGGGAACAAGCACTGTACAATACATAAACGAAATATACCTAATGTTTCTGTGCTATTTGAACTGTTTGTACAGCCACAGATTTTTCACAAAAACCATCTTATACAAAATTTGCAACTTTTTTTAAAGCAAATTTTACTGACACAGTACGCACTTAAAGATATACATAAAAATATACAGAGGCTTTACACATATATTAATCTGTTGCTATAGGTGTTGGTTGAGGTATTGGTACCGTGCCGTGCCGTGCCAATAAACAATCGTTATTTGTGATTGTGGGTCAGAACCCAAGGCACAAATTTGCTGAAGTGAGCTATAAGTAATTTTTGTCTGTTTAGGCAGTTTGATGGTGCAGTTGTCCAGAACAGGTTTTCTTATCAATAGTTTGATTAACATTGTTATTGAAAAAGAAGAAAGATTTCACAACTACATTTACTTAAATGGGTCATCATGAAAAGCCAAAGAGAGACCAAAAGCAGCACTAGCAAAAAGAAAAATAGACAATAGACAAACTCTTTATTTACAAATCATCAAGAAATGCAATGGCGTCAAATGTTACATGGTTAGTTTTTATTGAGAGTATTGCTCTTCTCTTTTCCAGTTCAGTAACTCATCCATGGTGTAGAATGGTCGGCTAGTAGCCATTTGGTCAGTGCTGTCTTCAGCCTCTGTCCTTGTAGCATTTTTATATCTTCAGGAAGATGCTTGAAGATTTTTCTGCCTATGTAGGATGGTTTCCTTTCAAATAGTTCAGTGTGATGATTTGAATTGTTCAGTGTGGCAGGTGAAAATTTGAAGCATGGCGGGTGTTGTAGGTATGGATCATGGCTTCGTTCCAATTGCTCTTTGTCAACATGGACTATGACTTCTCTGATGTATAGGCTGATAATCGTTATGATTCCCTGGTGAGGGAAGGCATCTCTGCAGCTTTCTCTTGGGCCACGGCCAGGCATCATTTTGACTGCTCTTTTCTTAAGTAGCAGTATTCTACTTAAGTTTCCTGCAGTTGTGCCCCCCCCCAAACTGCAAGGCCGTGTCTTAAGTGTGACTCAAATAACGCACAAAAGGCAGTTTTTGTAGTTTCGTCATCACTGGCATGCTTTACTCTTTTTAAAACATATAGGTACGAATTCAGCTTTTTGGAGAGTATGTCAATGTGATTGTTCCATGATCAATTGCTATCAATAATCATTCCAAGGAATTTTGTCTGACTTTCCATTGATACATCAGGCAGTCCGGGAACTTCTTCTTGTCTCTTTCCAAAAGCTAATTGCTTGGTTTTTTTCAGTGTTGACAACTAAATCGTTTTCGTAACGGTATTGATTGGCAGTGTTTAATGCAGTGTAGGAGTTAATGGCTAAGTTATTTGGTGAGCATTCGGACACTAGAAGTGTTGTGTCATCGACATGCATCATGGGAGCACAGTACGTGCCTAAGTATTGCGGTAAGCCATTTAGTTGTTTGTGTAAAAACAAGAAGCTAAGAACATAATTGACAAAAAAAGGTAGTAGCCTACTAACCTACAAATGAGCTTTCCTATATACACTTAGCTGAAGAATTACTTGTTTCTTTTCTCCCCCCACCCCAAAGCACTATTTTGTGTTTTTTCATACCCGCTTGTCAGAAGTCTGTCAGATAAATTTACACACTAATCTACAATACAATTTTTTGCCAGATTTAGATTTATATTTTATCTACACATCAAAATTCTAAAGTGGACAATTTATTTGAACAAATTTTTATTAGTTTACATGTACTACAGATATTATTAGAGCTAGGCGTTTCATACAGAGCGTTGTTTTAGCTTGATTTGTAAAGAGGGGAATATCAATTTTACTAACCTTAAAAGACATTACATTTAAAAGCATTTGAAAAATCACTTTGACGAGTGTGATTTGATTGCACAAAAAGTGTTAGGAATTGTCAACGACTTAAGGATAACTAAAGTTATAAGACATTAATTTGTAAAATTGCACCACTCCCAAGTTGAGAAACTGTGTGTCTGTGTGTTGATAGGCGACACAGTTGAAGCCTCACGACACAAGGAGTCTGCTCGAGTTAGCCACACAACACAGACTGGCCGGTCGACTGGCTGAGGCAAACAAGGCGTACCGGACGGTCACAAGGCTGGACGGCACCTGTACCGCGGCACTGTGTGGTCTCACCTTGGTACAGCTGGCACAGACTGGCCTCACTCAGCAGGTATATTCTACAATATAGATAGAGTCTTTTGGTACTAATAAAGTTCTGATATATACGATTCCTATAATACAATGAGTCCAGTTGGTCAATATTTACCATACAAAGTACAATGTCCTTGACCAACTGGACAGTTTTTATTTTGTAGGATCTTAATTAAATTGTGAATGTGGCATAACATAAAATCTTATATGTTTTGCCGTTGGTGATTGATCACCTTTCAGCAGACGACACCAGCGGAAAATGTTAAAACGTTGAATGATATGCAATGGTATATCGTTATGAGTGTATTTACTGAAAAGTGGTGCACAACAATGTATCGTTACAGATATTTCGACCTAAAATTTAAATGCAGCAATATATTGTTGTTGTGTAATAAATTTTTAAAACATTATTATTTTTACCAAATAACTCTAAATTAATGTCAATTAATAGAGAAATATATCTGCGTAAAAATAACAACTATAATAAAATAACGACGTTCATGTAGAACATTCAGTGCCAATTTCCAGATTTTCAACAAATTGTCTCTCATTCATAGATATTTATTATTTTACTAATAGAGCATTTGTTTTATCATATATATACTTCAAATTATCTGGATTAGTTGAAAATAATATTTATTTACTTTCATAATAAATTATTGCCAATCAAAATAAAAAAAATATTGATATGTTATTATTAGCAACAAAATAAGGAAGAACTTTTTACGGTATGAATATAACAATAATAACTAGAACCTTATTTATATGTAATTGTTATGCCATTTAATATATTTTTTAATCAGAAATGTTTAAGATCTAAAGAATAAGACTAATTTTTCATATCCCAATGTTATTATTTAGTAAAGCTAGAAATGTTTTAGTAGAATGTTACAAAAATGTTAGTTAAAGCTTATAAATTTAGGGATCACATATTTTAAAAATTGTATAGATTTTGGAGATGTAAAACTTTTTTTTTATCAGTCAGTGAAGTGTAATTATTCAAGTTACGTTTGCATGTGAAGAGTGTGTACGCCGTGTTGTCCTCTCTACCACGTAAACTGCACTCACTGTCATATGTAATGCATCCCAAGGAGAAGAGACCATCTAAATGAAAGAATAGAAGTGGAAATGGTTCCAGACAACTTAGTGGCATGTAAGTGAGAAGCATTGGGAAAAATATATTGTTGAAACCGGATAAAGCAGAATCGAGATAAGTTCAAAAGCAGAAGAGATAAACCTTAGAGATGAGTAGGATGCACGGATGGATATGGGGAGATGTCACCAGGTTACACCCTGTCCGGTTAATGATGGCTGTTCAGAAATAAGATTTTTACCCAGTGAGGCATCTCTAAATAACCCAGATTAGAAATCTTGGAACACAATGTTCCACACCTTGTGGAAAAACATATATTCAAGTTGTGTTTAACCCTCCAAGTGATGACTAAACCACTTCAAAGTGCTAGGCCATTTTCGAGCATATGACATGTCTTTTTTTAAATCAACTTTTTATATACAAATAATGTTCAAATTGAATGTATTACATATGGTTTTTTCCACAAAAATATGTTCTATAAGATCAAGTAAAAATAAAAATGCTTACATTTTATCATAAAAAATCTGGTCCTGTTAACTGGTTGTGTAGTTTTTTATATTTTTATTTTTCAAAATCCTTGACATATAGTTTTTACAAAATGTAGTAGTACTACTTCTAAAAAATATGCAAAAATTTCCAAATTTAATGCTGAATAAGAAAAATATCACTTCATAACCTATTGCACAACATATCACAATACTAATTGATAAAAAACAAAACAATGTTTTTTCACCCAAATTTTACTAAAATGTTTACCACATCAACAAGTGTCAGTAAGTAGTTGAATAGTGACTATTGCCTCAAAATAAACACATATTTAGTTACTGGTATGAGTAAAAGTAAGAAAAATGACAGATAAAGTATTAAAAATACAGAAAAATGGCTTATATACATATTTACATTAGACTAAAAAAATTAGACTAGTCACTCTCTGGTGGGGGTGCTGTATTTTGACTTTCTTCACTATCATTTCCACTCAAATCGTCATCAAAACAGCGCCTAATGGCACTTGAATTACAAAGTTCACTCATAGCACAAATAATTACTCAATAAACAATAATATAAGTCACTTACAAATCAAAAGAACGAAGCAAAACACAACGTCACAGGGCGTCGGCCGCGAGACGACCGTAACCGACAAACACGCATCGAAATCAGCTGACTATTCTTCTTACTCTTCCTCGCAACCTTCTGAGTTCTAATTACGTTACTAGATAGGGAATTTATTCCTACATGTAGCCTTATAAACCACGTGTGTGATATGAAAAAAACGAACATATCGCACGTGCGATAGTAGCACTTTGAGGGTTAATGTTTTAAGGTCTTAATGATATAAAAGCATTATTTGAAAAACATTGAATATGTCTACAGGTGACACAGCAGGTGGAGTTCCTGGTGGAGGTGATGGGCACGCAGCCTAGCCCCGAGTTGTTGATGTTACGCTGTCAGTGTGAGCGAGACTGGGGACTGCTGGACAGGGCAGTGACACTGCTGACCGCTGCTGCCTCACACCTCGCCTACGGTAGCAAGTATCTGGCCTGTCTCAATCCTGACCTGCTCATGGAGATAGCTGACCTCTACCCTGACACTGTGAGTAGTGTGACATTCACTACTAAACCGTGAAACTGGATTCAAAACTAAACCCTCCGGAAAAAATAAAAAAATTCTTTAATTAGATATGGATGTAAAAGTTATCATACTTTATTGAATTTCAAATTTGAGTTCCTATTCCTATACCATGGAATTATGATGTCACAGAGTGAACTTAACATTGTTGGATGAGGGATGGAGATGCTTTCCCTAGATGTGGTGTTTCGCTTGACGGGACCGACAAGCAGCTCAGGATGTCCAGTATTGCCACAACAAATGTGTTACCCATTTTTTAATAAAAGCAAAGCATACCACATCAGTGTGTGAGTGCAAAAGTCTCATAAAAGTGTCAAATTGCCAGAAGCACTTTGATCAAGCTGATATTTAAGGCCACCTGCCAGCAATCAAAATTCCATAAATACAGTATGTAACAATAATATTTTGACAAGAATGCAGTATTTTGTTGTAGCAATGGTGTGTTATTAGATTTTGTTTTAGGATTGAGTTCAGTACCATGAAAATGTTATAAAACTTCTATAGACTTTTAGAGATGATGTGTATTTGGCACATGCTTTTATGTGGTTTAAGGTATTTAAGAAACATAAATATTTAATTACAAATGGTTCAGAACCAATGACAAGAAGAACATTTCATTTAATTTTTGTGTTCTTCTTTCTGTGTGTGTAACCAGAATATGGTTGGGGTCTGCTTTGTTCAAACTTCGGTTGACAGTCCCTGATGGTTTGATTTCAGCACACTCTTTCGTTGTAGGAGTCTCCTACTTCACAGGAACTTTGATCACTAATGGAAAAAATGAGAATGTATCATGTGGAAAGATTTCATTTGTAAACTTTAAATTTTGTATTTTTGTTCACTTAATTTCTACATATACAAGGTGGTGCGTGTCCAACTATGGAATTTGGCTGAGCGCTGTTAAAGACTATCACTCTATACTTTGTGTCTGCTGGGGAATGTAAACATTTCTTTTTTGTACGATTGTCTGTCTGTCTATTTACCCGCAGGATTATTGCAGGTGGAGGGATTGGCCCGGCGAGTGGTGGTGCTGCGGCAGGTGGTGGACCAGTGTGGAGGCTTGGCGGGGGCGGTGTTGGGACTGGCTCGGGCACTGACCGCCAGCGGGGACTTGGGAGCCGCCACTCAGCTGCTAGCCAGAGTCGACCCGACCAACACGGACGCTCACCTCGTTCTGGCTCAGATACATCTAGCTCAGGTACAAGGCCAACACATATAGACTACACATAGACTAACCTTATAATGTGGTTAAGTGCAGATCAGGTTGAGAACTAAGTAATGTATTATGTTTATATTAAAACTGTTTAAGGTTACATTACAATGTTTTTATAAATATTAACTTTTTTTATTACAAATGTTTATATTTTCTTGTCAATAATAGACTTAAGGTAAATGTATTTTGTATTAATCCCACTCTATTATATCGGTCCCCGTAAACTGGAATTAGATATTCTCTACCATGCACACTTTTTTCTCGTTTGCATCGAGCGTGGTATAAAACTGATGTTCTATAAGTTATACCTGTATAAGTTTAGATTTGTATTAATTTTTTAACCCTTCCCGCGCTACGGCAATTTGGGACGCACCATACCCAAACGCTACATATACCTCAAAAATTTTGTTTCCACAAAGTCAACGCTAATGTTGTTTTTGAGTTTGTTACCATATAAAAAGACTTTTGGGAACGAAAAAAGTATAATTTTTTTTAATACGTTTATTTAAATTATAAAACAATATAAATACACCAAATTTAACGAAATGTTGAACGAAATTTTACTATCGTGTATAATATTATATTATAGTATATTTTATGTATAGTATGTATATTATAGTTAAAATAAAACATTAATGGATATAAAAAGATCTAAAATTAGCCATCACGGTGTTCAAGGTAACGTCAACGTGTGGTATGTCTTGAAATGCGTATCCGGGTGCAGGTTCGGCCGGGCGGTACATGTCTCGCACACGTAAATGGTCTCCTTGCGTAAACCGTTGCGTGTACACACAATACATCTTCCCAATATGTCAAAAACCAATTTTACAACGTACGCACAACAGTTCGACTTGCAGTCCGCGAACGAACTAAACCGGCGAGTTAGTTTGTCAGTAGCGCTAGGGTCTGGCAAAACAGGCAGTGGCATGGGTAGTGCGCCGCCATTTTACAGCTTGTAGAAAAACCGGGAGGCGGGGACAACTATTACTGTGTTTTTCTATTAAGGGATTTATGCTCTATCAGTTGCTGCACTCCACCAGCAAAAACTCGGAACTACTTACTCCCAATAATAACCTCAATGTTTAAAAGCAAATATATTTGTCAACAGCGTTTTTAGCAAAGTAAATATAGGCGGTTATATTTGTCAACAGCGCGCAAAGGGTTAAGTTTATATTTTTATTTGCTTATGTAAATTGTTATTAATTGTATTGTTGCCTTATTGTTATTTGAGTAATTACAAATTTTATTGGCAGTCGTTGGTTTTTCTTCATTGTTCTTAGCTCATTTACCTAGCTACTGGCAATGAATATTAGGTCTTGTTTCTGTTATGTATATTAAATTCCGTTTCAACTATTAGTCATTTGTTTATTATAGTTTCATAACTAAAACACGTAAATGTCTGTATATGATCTCTACTGACCAGTGTATAACTTAATGTGGCTACGCTGAACTGCGTTTCTTTGCAGCAAATAAAATAGCTGATTAAAAATTAATGTTAGATGTGAACAATGTAAGTATGGACTAATGAATAGTGTAAACTTGTGACTTTTAGGCGTAGTAATCCTAAAACTGCACAGTTCTTGTGACCTAAGATTGACTTGCGTTCAAGTGTCCAGCTCTGAGTCAATGTTGTGGAGGGTGTTGCAGGACAAGTACGAGGAGGCCAACGCCAGCCTAGAGTTGGGTCTCAGCTACAACTTGCAGGTTCGGGAACGTCCTCTGTATCACGTGTTGCTGGGGGCCATCCAGCGGCACCATGGTGACACCCAAGCCTGCGCCCAGTCCATGCGGACCGCTCTCTCACTCAACAAAGGTCAGTCCACAACTCATTTTATAAAGTAAAGAATCCAGTTTATTTTCTGTCCAGTGACCACCATTGTGAAACTTCTTGCAGCACATACCTCTTCTCTTGTTGATGCTCAGTCAAGATCTACTTGTATGAAGTTTTAACGCTGATATTATGAACTAAGTGATGTTTTTTCAAGATAACTGCATTGCCAGACATGAGGGGACTGAATTATGTTAGTATAAAAGGGCTAGATTCGATTATGTCAATATGCGAATGTTATTGTATGTGTTGGTGTGGATTAACCCTTCCCACCATAGCTACATTATGTGTATGACTCTATGGTCTTTTATGCTGTTATTTGAGAGTCTCGTTCTTATGCAATAACACTTTTAGCTCCAGGCTTCTATATTAACTCTATAGTAAGTATGAACATCATGATTGTGAACCTTTATGTGGCTCTAGAGTTTTAAGAATGGCAAAACTCGGAACTGCCGAGTTTTTTATCTTACGGAATTTTTAAAACCGTTACTATTATTATCTTTATATGAATGTCTTTTTATTCTAATATGTAATTATAATTTAAAAAATTCCAAACCAGATTGAGGAATCAACATTTTTCAGCCTAGTATTTCTATAAGAACCAATTTTTAGGAACGGATACATCAGTATGTAGATTTGCAAATTGGTTGTTAATATAGGACAGTTTGAAGTTAAACCAGTGAAAATCTTCATATTGAATCACTTGTGGCAGTGACAGTAAAGGAAAAAGACCAGCACTTCACTTTACTAATGATTTTTTAAAGAGTCAGACAATGTATGAATGAGCCCCTTAACAAGCCTAGTGGTTATGAAATATTTTTTTTGTATTCTATAAAGTACATTATGCACGGATAAACTTTAACATTTCAAATTGAACTTTCTTATTCCAATAAATAAAATGACATGTAAAGCTTTGCATGCTGTAATATTCTGTTTGGACATTATGAAAAACCTTATGCAGTTGAAATGAAAGTCCGCCTGTAAGGTAACTATCATTATATTCTGATCCTTCGATACTCCGTTGCATCATTTCATTTTCTGAACATTGCATAATGTGCATTGAAACAACTATAGAAGACAAGGATATAGTATTCGTGTTGGATGTTTGTAGGTGAACAGCCCTTGACCGTAAGTGAACTGGGAACCCTGTATCTGGAACTGGTGGCGAGCTTGACCGCAGGTGGGAACACGAAGGAAGCGGCTCAAGCACTTGCCGAGGGGACCACGGCATTGGAGGGCACAGAGCAGGAGAGTCGGCTGACAGTGGCGAGGGGAGAGTTGGCAGCAGTGAGTGGGGACTACACGGCTGCGTTGACTCTGCTGGCCACCGTGCAGCCAGGGGAACCTTACTTCCTGCAGGTGAGTTGACTGTACTGTGTATATATTATACTTAGTGGTACAAGTCCAGCTTCTCTTCCCACTCTCCAGTGGGTGGTTAGCTACTGGTGGACACAGAGCAGGAGAGTCAGCAGCAGTGATTAGGGACTACACTTACTTGTTAAGTTGTTATTATTGTTACTTTGAGTAGAAGAAACCTGTAAGCAAATTGATTTGGTCCGTAACAGAGAAATAAAATAAAATTTTAAAATTATGGTTTATGTTTAAACTGAGTAAAGCATAAAGAGATAGTAGAAAAGGAATAGCCAGTAATGGTTAGGCTGAAATTTATTTTTATGTAGTTAGTTAAAATTGTCTCGTTAAATCAGTTTTTTAGCAGTACACACCATTTTTAAAGTAGTGCAATTAATGTTAAAACATTTCACTAATAGAGAGAGATTTGTTGACAAAATCAGCACCAATAACTAACTCATTATTTCTGTGCATGGGAAACATTTGTTATATCATTTTTGTGGTCAGGCTCGCAAAAAGATGGCTGAGATTCATCTGCACAAGTTGAAGGATGAGCGGGCGTTTGCCGAGTGCTACAAGCAACTGGTGACCAGCAAGCCTTCCACGGAGAACCTGCTGCTGCTGGGAGATGCTTACATGGCCATCCAGGTGAGATGGTAATCTACTGATCTTCTACAAAGATTCAGATTCCAGAATCAATCAACGGAGTTCAAAAATTGACTAGATTCAAAAGTTGATCGACGGGGATATGACAATTCTTATAATGTAGCTATTTCACGGAACCTCTTCCTCTCTGCATTTAACATAGATTGGTGTTCTAAGATTACTTTTTATATTATCACACGGCCCCCAAAGATTTAAGAATGGCAGAAATTGGATTGGAGATGATTTTGTTTAGATAGTACTTAGTCTAAAAACAAGGTATTAGAATTAGAAATCCAAAAATTAGGAATCAATGTTTAACATGTTGAATTGCATTTAAGATTTGAAATAACTGGATTTATCCATCACTATGACCAACAAAGCGTAGTCACTTGAGTGTTGTGAGTACACCAGATCACTTGTACAAGTACGTTGGGTAACTAGCCTATCCCTGTCACTTGAGGTCTGTTAATTTGCAATATTTTGCACACAAATACGAACTTTCTAAACTAGTTCTTTACATTGACCTCTAATTGACATGAAATTAAGACAGCTGAGATAGTAGTTATAGGTCGCATAGAACACAATCAACTTTGTTAAATCACAGTACTTGCTGCTACAGTTATGGTACAAAGCGTGTCACTGAGGAATTGTGGTACAAAATTTAATAATTTTTTGTAAGTAAAAGTGTAAAGTTTTAACGATTTTTTCACTGTACTTTGTACTCTAGTTTTCATGTACCCTCTAATGGTGAGAGCAATTTATTAGTGCATTCCTCATTAAGGAACATTTCCAGTGATAAGAGTCATGGTTCCAAACCTTTTATTCACCTTTACTTTATTATCATGCTCATGCGTTATGTGGAGAAATAAGGGGTAAACCAATGAGGCTAGATTTACGGAAGGTGATGAAACCCATCCTTTCTGAACTGACATTATTAAACGTACAATACCTTGACAGAATTGTAATGGTATTACACAACTTCTTGACTGATCATTTAAATGGAACAACACAGTTCCTTGACAGAACTTGAAATAGGACAACATAATCCTTGACTAAGAAATAAATGGTACAATTCAGTTCTTTGATTGAGCATTGAGATGGAACAAAAGAATTCCTTGACTAAGAAATAAATGGTACAATTCAATTCTTTGATTGAGTATTGAGATGGGACAACAGAATTCCTTGACTAAGAAATAAATGGTACAATTCAATTCTTTGGTTGAGCATTGAGATGGGACAACAGAATTCCTTGACTAAGAAATAAATGGTACAATTCAATTCTTTGACTGAGCATTGAGATGGGACAACAGAATTCCTTGACTTAGAAATAAATGGTACAATTCAATTCTTTGATTGAGTATTGTGATGAGACAACACAACCCTTAAGTGACAAGTACTCTCCTTTTTGTTTATTTTTTACAGACATGTATCCCCCTATTCTAGACATAAAAGTTCCAACTGTAAATGTAGTATCTAATGATGAATTGCAGCTGGTTTAACGTTTCTTGCATTCGGATTCAAATAACAAAGATTCTCTTAGTCAGAGGGCTCATGAACTGTTTTAATTATTATAAATGATGAAAGGAGAATAAATTATAAGAAAGTATATCGTCGGTAAAGAATAAATGTACTGGTGAAAGAAGTGTACAATCGTAGATTTACATCACAAGCACTACAAGTGATATCAGACTCGTCTTTTATTTATTGTTATGCTTGTTTGGTCACTAAATAGATTTAGTACTTATTGTACCAATCTGTGCATTTCATCTCCTGTTACTACACCTTGTATGCCTTTAAATCTAAAACTATTCCAAGATCTTCAATTCACAATTTGAAATTGGCACTGTGAAGGAAATTCTATCTTCTGACTGTGCTGAGAGGGATATTCATTGTCATTCACTGATGTCATTGTAGGAGCCAGAGTTAGCCGTGGAGACTTACGAGAGAGCCATGAAGAGTTCATCCTCAGATCCCAAACTGTCGGCCAGGCTCGGGCGGGTCCTGGTGAAATGCCATCAGTACGGCAAGGCCATCAAGTGCCTCAGGGATGCTGGTGAGATCTTCACTTCTCAGTTTTATTTCAAATTGTTTATTCTCTATGGAACTCTTTTCTATTTGGACTGTTTTTTTTTTAAAGTTAACTTTGTTTTCTCTGCTTCTAAAGATGTTTTTAAGTATTTATGAAATACTGGGAACATGTTTTGCTGTTGTAGGTGCAGAAGGAAGCCTGGAACTGGCTCAGCTGTTGGTGAGGTTGGGACAGTTGGAAGCTGCGGAGAATGCCCTCACTGAGGTTCCATTGTCTGACAAGGCTTTTATACTGGCCAAGGTAAAGTAGACGTTTAGCAAGACAAAATAATCCTGCAGACAGAAGGCCAACACATATTTCCTTCTCCCCTTTGTTATGTCAAGAAAACATCCCTTTTCCACCTATGAACTTCACGATTCCCTCCACGTATCCTGTCATTTTTGTATCAGCTAGATTGAGACATATTACAAAAGCGCATTCAAGCCTTAATTTCATTTATGTAAAAAAAAGTACATTATGATATTATTTTACATAATGCCTACTTACCTATTATCATTAGTAAGTTGCACACACTTTGTAAACCAAAGAATCTCTCAACATGTCATAGAAAAGATAATACAACTTAGACATGATAACAAACTGTTCGACTTCGTTGTTATCAGTAAACGACTTTCCATCCAATGCAAAAAAGCTTGACCAAAAACTTCTTACCAGTCTAAGTGTAAGAGTTGTAAATGATTTTCAGAAAATTGGACTATTCAGTGTGAAGACATAATTTTTTCAAATAGTGTCAAATCACATATAACTTTCAATAACTAGCATTAATAAACCTAAATGTAATCATTAGATATCAGCTGTTCATTACAGTTCAGCCTACCTGTGTAAGGTTGGCGTTTTTGTACGGTTAGCATTTTTAGTCACTTTTGTTAAATGACTTGACACAACTTTATGAGTGTTGTAGCAGCCCAAAACCTTTCTTTCATGGTGAAATAGGTGCATTTCACACAGTACACGGCCATTTTTGTTGCACACAGTTTTCATGTATCCCTACTCTTACTCTTGGTAGTGCAGGCGACTCTGTCACTTTCCCCCCTCCGCCATGCAACACTGTCACACACATTCTTTCCAAAACAATATAATATTAACTCTGACATTTGCTAACAATTTCTGCATTAAGCTATGTGTTTGCTCATTTCTTAATTGTGCAGGATCTCTTGTATATTCGAAAAAATAGTAAATTGCGGTTGGTGGTTAAATATGGGACCAGAAATTTGCTTTGAATCAGTTATATAATAAGACTAGAAACAAAATAACCTCAAAAGGAAGAATCATTCACACATATCGAGCAATACTGTGAAAGAGTCGATCTAAATTTTTCTGGGATGTTCAGCACAGACAATTGTGTACAGGTGAGAGAGAAGTCTGGTGACATCCAGGGAGCGATGATGGTCCTGAGGGAGGCCAGGGAAGGTCTGGGTCCTGCAGAGGTGGGGCTGAATGCCAGGATGTGTGCACAGTTGGCAGAATACGCCAGCACACTGCGTGAACACGATTCGGCCATTGGCTTCTACAAGCGAGCACTGCAGTACCAACCCGGAGACGCACACATGGAGATAGCTCTGGCCAAGCTGTACATGCAGGTACTTATCAGGATTGTTGTCAAGTGTAATGGAACTAGAGTTTTGATCATATAAAAGAATGTAATAAAGATAATAATAATTTTTATTTTATTTTGTTTGATTTTATCAAGATACAAATGTTATCTATATATATAAAAATGAATGTTTGTATGTTTGTCCTTTATGGAATCGTGAACTATTGGACCGATCATGATGAAAATTTGTACGTATATGTATTTTTCCACGGAGAAGGTTTATAAGCTATGCCCATCCCTTTCCCGATTCAGGATTCCGCCCCACTGGTTACAGAAATACCCATAAGAAATGCATTGCAGCAAACATATGTTAACGTCTTTTCAAATTTTTAATCAGCTGTTCTTTGTAAACATATATTACACTTATAGTTTTAAAGCATAGAGTAAGCTTAAGAGAAACGACAAATTTTGTTTAAACTGTTTTTGCAATCACTGTTAAACATAGACTTTACTATCCAGATAATACAATTCAAATTTGACGTAAAAATTCACCTTTAACTGCAATATTTATTTAATATAAACCATGCTCATGCTTGATCAGAAGAGTAATGCAGATATCATAATTACTATCTTACGTTGGCTACAAATATAAAGAATGTTATAAAATCAACCTTAGTTGTTTTTTTTGACAGAAGTATGGTTCTCAAAACTCCGTGTGTACATATTCTCTCGATCGAGACAACAAAGCAAGCTCAATCGTGGCATCGGAGATATAACTAATTTAATCTAAAATTTATTATAGTAAAAAAAAAAATTTACTAAGTAATATAAGGACTTCGGTTCTTAAGATTTGCGTGTGAAGCCGTGGGTAACAGCTAGATAGAGGCAGGAATATGGTACATACCTTCATAATACGCCCAAGAGGCTCACGATGGAACGACTATCAATTATCTCAGCAATGTTTAGAATGTGATAGAAAAAGAATAAGTGAATATAGTGTACTGTTTTCAACGGGAAATTGCGTGCGAAGCCGCGGGCAACTTTTGCAAAAAATTATTGAAATGCGCAGCAAAGCGCGCCGGGCCCGCTAGTATATATATATAAATGAATGTTTGTGTGTTTGTCCTTTATAGACTCAGAAACTATTTGACCGATCATTATGAAAATTTGTATGTATATGTATTTTTCCACGTAGAAGGTTTATATGCTATGCCCATTGATGTAACTCACCACCAGGAGGCGCTGCAAAATATATAAGTTATCAAAGCGCCTCCACATTGTAAACTACAATTATGAGATAGTTGTGTATAATAACCACACACTATGTGAAGGCGCTAAGTTTTTATGGATATTTGTCTTTCAAATGGATTTCTGTTTGGCATAATAGCTTGAATGTTAGACCACTTTATTATTAAGTACATGTACGTGTACAATGGCTATAAACATACACTTTTGGCAGATTTTCTTGATAGTGTCAACAAGGTAAACTCTACATCGGCGTTGACAATATAATTCACTTGAACCAGAAGTGCTCATACACGAGCAAAGCTTACAAAAAGCGTGCGAAGCCGCGGGAAACAGCTAGTTTTATTATAAAATGGATGTGTAAACTCGCAGATGTTGCCCAAACCATTGCTTTAGTAAAGTTCAGTTCAGCATAATAGTTGGTAATTATATTGGAAGTAAATAAATAAAAAATTTGTATAAAAGTAACATGGTATAATCTTAGTTCTCCTATTATCTATTCTATTAAGATGTTCCCGTTCAAACTGTGCTGAAAAACAAATTACAAAAATTAAGTATTAGAATATACCACATTTAGATCCGAGTCAAATGAAGAACGCCCTAAGTGGCCTTTCTTCCTGACATCCGTAATGACAGAAAAAAAGGAGTGAATATTACGTGTCACAAAAATTTTACTCAAACTCCCTCGAAAATTGAACTGTTTCAGACCAGTGAAGAACACGATTCGAGGAAAAATAACAAAAAGATAGCATTACGTCATCAATATCTTATTAGCCTGTGATAAAGAAGCCATCTCTGGTTGGTCAGATTGATCAGTGAGTGGTCAGACTGATCGGTTTGAAAAAAAAATAACAACCCTCCTCCATAGACTATTGGATAAAAGTCACAGCTTTCTAACTGAGAGATAGCTCTAAATTCTCTCAGAGCACTAAAATTCTCTTAATTCTAATCTAAATTCTCTGGAGAGCACTAAAAGGTAAAGTATGAAATACAGACACAGTGAACCCAAAAATAGATATAATGAACATAGTTAGCTGAGGCTTAAAAGAGGGAGAAAAAACTGAAAAACCTTGATGATAGTCATACATGATACAGTAACATACTGTGTCACATGTACGTGCAAGTAACATACTATAGGAAGACAAGTTTTTAATTGTAATTCATTAAGATTTTGAGTTGCAATAAGATATTGCATCAAAAAAATACTTGTAGCTTTAAATTTAGAGTAACTTTATGTGTATCACTTCACATTTACTTTACAACATTGCAGTGTGTAGATCTGACATCGACCAGACCAGAGTGAAGATGTTACTTGTATGTCTCTATGACATAAACATCAAAGGTAGAGTAAGTCTGTGGGAGGGAATAGAGTATACACTATACAGCTTGTTTATTTATTGGCTTACTAATGCTTAAGAAATATGTATATTGCAATTGTTTCCACTCATTATGACAGAATATGACATCGCAGGTGAACGATTGGAGCTCCTGCCAAAATGTTTGCTCCACGCTGCTGTCGCGTGACCCCGACAACGAGCCTGCCCTGCTCATGTTGGCAGACCTGGCGTACCGCCGGGTGGACCTGCCCGCTGCTGCAACCCACTTTTCCACCCTGCTGGCCCGCCACCCCACCTACTGGGTGGCCCTGGCTCGCCTGGTGGAGGTCTACCGGCGGACTGCACAGTTATCGCAGGCACAACCGTTCCTGCAGGCTGCGGCCGCGCTCGCTCCCGGACATCCTGGACTCTCCTACTGCACCGGTAACTAGTGACGATTCAATCCAGAACTTTTAATCTCAAATCCGATTGCAAATCTTAATCAATTTTGCATTCTCAGACCTCGAATCCTAATAGTATTTTTAGGAATAAGTTGAATGTCTGCCATTCCTTAACTTGTAAGTTGTTCAAGAATAATACTTTAAAGGATTTGTAGAGGTTTAGAGAAGTGGACATATCTTCAGAACTAAGTCATATTCTCTATCTTCAACTTTCATTTGATTGAATGTGAAAAATAGGCTTTCAGAGTGCATACCATTTATATGAAAAAATATTACCATATATTTGTACCACTTACAATATATTTGTTAAGCTTAAGTGTACGAAATGTACAAACCACTCTATCTACATTTAAAAATATTAAGATATAAACATAGAGATATTTTTATAAAAATGGTGGTGGCAATTCTCAGGTGAACTAATATTTAGCGATTTCAATTTTGTTACCAACCATTAGGCAGGTAACTTCCATACATAGACGTCGCAGACAGACAACTGTGTTTTAGCAGTTGGTACTTACTGCCGTTCAGTTGTCTGCAGTTAGGCATGCTCTGATGAACTGATATAAAGTACAGTAATATGGTACGGTACTTCACAAATTGATTTTTATTTAACCCTCTTTTTCTTTTATATTATGATTTATAGGCTCCAAATGTAAATAATAAAGAATTGTATGTTTTTTTTATGTTTAATATAGTTTGTAATTGTATCTTTTTTTACTTGTAAAACTATTTTTTTTTTTTTCAATTACAAAAAGAATTAAATTGGTTTTGGAAAAATACTGGACACCTTATACACATAAATTGCTCTAATATTGTACAACATTGACATTTTCTGAGATATTTATTTTGAATTGAAAATCATCATATAGTGGTTTTCATACTTTAATAATATTGTAAAAATTATAATTTTGTCTCTGTTGTATAATTTTAATATTTCTGAGTTAACTAGACAAAATTCCTTTGTTATGGGATTTATACGATTTTTGTTATTCGTAAAGCATGTTAATTGCTGTGCAGGGCTTTACGAGTGGTATGCGGGGAATGTAAACGCCGCTCTCCATCACTTCAACAGTGCCCGTGGGGACTCGGAGTGGGGACAGCAAGCCTTGCACAACATGGTGGAACTGTGTCTGGCAGGGGACTCCGGGGACGGGGCCTCTGTGTCCACGGGGACCAGGCTGCTGTCCCAGATGTCTCCTCACACAGCGGATGAAGAGAGCAATGTCCGGCTACTCCAGAACTTTGTGCTGCTGGCCTCCAAAGACAAGCAGGATGTAGACTTGGCCATCTCGGACTTGACCACTCTGGCCAGCCAGGAGAACCTCAGGTGAGACTTACTTGGGGAAGGTTGGATCTGTCTCCTCTTGAGGTCACGTGGACCATCCTCCACTTGGGTGGGTCAACCATCTTGGAATAACAGAAGACTAGCTCTACTCCAGCCTGCACTAGTTGAAGTGGGTAAAGAGATATGTACCATTCAGGTTTAGGCTTGCAAAGAGCCTTGGGCATGAAAAGAGACTCCTACAAACTCAACCATATTTCTCTGTGGTGAATCTGATCTATCAGTCAAGATATCTTGTTATACCTTGTTATTTCAAAAAAAATCAGCCTGAAGTAAAAAAGTCTTCTGGTGATATATGCTGCTAAATTATGGAATAAATCTTTTTACATTGCCCTTTTCTGAATAAATTACAAAGAATATTTTTATTTTTGAAAATTTCATGTTGTAATTCATTTTGGAAATTAAAAGTGACAAAGGCATTACTTACTTTAAAAAAAATTATTGTACCATCACTATAGTAAGTTGCACAGATGTTATTAGACAATTGTTCCATTCATGTCACTAAATCGTAATGTACAATAACATTAGTTTATGAGGGCAGTCTGTATCACCTACTTTACTCACTGTGACTAGTTAACATGTGTGCTGCAATTTAAAATTTTTCCACTTGTGAAGTGATTAGATTTTTGTTAAAAAAATATAATAAAACATTCTTTCAAATTATTACTTAAAACATAACTGTGGACTTATAAGTTAAATAAATTAATAAATGTTTTATTTATTGTATTGGTTTAAAAATTGTAATGTATTTATATTTCAGATGGTCAGTAAATTTTGGTTGTGCTTGATATGATAGTAAAGTTATTAAAGGTAATTAAAATGTGTTTGCTGTTTAGGGTGGGAGCGACGCTGGGGCTCGCCAACGGATATGTCCAACAGAAGCAGACGGCGCGGGCGCGCAACCTGCTGAAGCGTGTGGCCAGCGCGGCGTGGCTGGTGGAGGAGGCAGAGCACCTGGAGCGCTGCTGGCTTCTGTTGGCAGACCTGCACATTCAGGCCGGGCGACACGACGCGGCCACTGAGCTGCTGCGTCGCGCATTACAGCACAACCAGAGCTGCCACCGTGCGTATCAGTTGCTGGGCCTCATCGCGGAGAAAGATCAGAAATATTGTAAGTATTTTACACATCATCGTCACAATGAAAGGAAATGTTTACTTTCAATTTCAATAATGAAATAACATTAAAAACATTTATATCTGGACAAAATGAGAAAACTACAAAGAATATTATGGAGTTTCTTTTATAGAATACCACGTGCCTTATACCCCAACAAGATGGATGAGGGCAAATCCCAAATTTTACACGAGATAACGCATTGAGTAATACTTCAAATTTATGGTCTTTTTGGGATAAAACCATTTCATTTAGGACATGGAATTAACAACATTGCACAGAGTATTACATTCAATTTTTATTTCATATAAATACTGTTCATTTTTATAAAAATGTCATTTACTTAAAAAAAAAAAAACAAGAAAGTCATTGAAGGAGGAGCTCTTATTGGAAAACACTATTTTCTATTATTTGATAAAAGAAAAGATAACAGTTACACAACAAGTAAGATAAATAATTTAAATTGGAAATCCAAAAGATACAATTTTAGGTGAAAATAAAAGTGGAATTTACAAAATTAACTGTGAAGATTGTGATAAGATTTACATTGGCCAGACAAAAAGAACCATTAAAAAGATTTAAAGAACTCAAAAGATATTATAAATATGGACAAACTGAAAAATCAGCTATTGCCAAACATGCATTAGAAATATGAAATAATGATTTTTTACCAATTCAAAATTCACCCTTCCTTAAAATATAACAATTCTTTTTGACCCAAACTTTTATACAAATATAAATATTTATTTTATTTTTAACTAAAAAAATCTTGAATTAAGTTTTATTCAACTGATAGTTTTAAATTGTAAAATATTTATATTATTTCAAATTGTTGATTCACACGACAATGGCATCTTTGATGTCAAAAGGCCTCGTGTTAAAAAATAAAATGATTGGATAATTGTGACTTTTTCTTTTATTAAATAATAGAAAACAAGAGAGTGTATATAAAACGTGTATACCTGGGTTGTTGCAGTGGAGGCCAGCGTGCAGTACCGCCATGCGTGGAAGCTGAGCGGGGAAAATGACCCAGCGTTGGGGTTCAAACTGGCCTTCAACCAGGTGAAGGCCAAACGGTACGCTGACGCCATCGGCACGTGCCAGGCGGTGCTGAAGCTGAACCCAGACTACCCTCGGATCCGCAAGGAGATCCTAGACAAGGCTGTGAGCCACTTGCGCACTTAGTCACTCGCCGCAACTCGAAGGTACTCAGTCCAGTCACATATCCATCAGCACTCACATTGTATTCTTCAGTTAACGTTCATGTGTATATAACCATTAAAACTTGGCACTGGTGTTTTATTCTTCTTTGACTTTTCTTTATTTTTCCCTCCCCCTTCATATTCATTTACATCTTTTTCAGATGTGATTTTTTAGAGTAATGTAGTCCATGTTTACATCGATGTTACTCACTTTTCATCAATGTTAAGTATGGAGCACACAACATTTTTTAAGTTGTACTTTTTTAACAGTGTGATTTTATTAATGGAATTTACCCATTTTTATGTTTTTACACTGATGAATCATTTGAATCTTGTCATAATTAGTACAGGGTCGTTATTTTAAGTAACCCAAACATTGCGAAATAACTAAATGTTATACTTGCTACAGGCTAATCATGAATTGTAATCATATACAATTTTTTTTTATATTTGGTTTTTAGTGAACAACAGTTTTTACCATCAATTTTATTTTGAGCCCTAATAATGGAGTAGTATCTGTGAAATATTTTAGTTTCTTTCACATTATGGCATGGTTGTCCGAACATGAGTGGAGCACCTAAATGATTATTCATTGCTTAAATTTACATTAGGGAGTAGAGTACACATTTAAATATAATTATGTTCACAACCCACTGGCTACTAATGAAAACAAATGTTAACGTATACAAATAAAAATGGATACTCTGAGAGCTATAACAAAGCTATAAAGGGTGTTCAGAAACTCGTCGTTTCAAACAAAAAATGTTATATAAACATAGATAAAGAAATGTCACCACAAAAAATTACCTCCAAAATTAGGTTATAATTAATAGGGCTGAAAGCCAAGGATTGTTACTAATTGATACGATCAGCTAACTTACCTTGAAAATTATCTTCTAGGGTCTACCGATTGAAAGAACACATAAAGGTACACATAATTAGAAATTTTTTATTGCACTGCAATCTGTCTCAACCAGTAGAGAACATTCTAGTAATCGTACATCCTCTTTACTTTGTTAAAGGAGATCTAACCATCCTTTTGCATAAGAGATGCATAGTATTACCCTTGAAAGTATTATGAGTGGTCGATCACTTAATATTTTTAACTGGAGCAAATTTCTTAATATGTCTAATTCTTACTGTAAAGACCATCTCCCCACGCTGCTAGAAAAATAAAACTCAGACAATAATTATTAGACTATTGTTTTTAAAAATAACTTTAATAAATATGATATGTACAGTTATAACATATTTAAAAAACTCTACCTACAATTGTTTTATTTTAAAATACATATGTATTACAAAATGTACAATATTAAAATCTATCACAATCGTAGAAATAAATATTTAATAACACAGTTAGTATACATTAGTTGTACCAACCACTTTCAATGTTTTTACGTATCAAATGAAGTTGGAAGGTAATCGAAATGCATTTGTCTCATAGTCAACTCTACATAGAAAGAATGTTTCATGAAGAAATGTTCTCTTAAATTACAAAAAGTATAACATTGAATTTTGCTGGGTGTTTAGTAGAAAAAAAGCAATCCTGAAGTGTGTTATTTTGTTGTATTTTAATAAATTTTTGTATATTCATTAAATTAATATTAACAAATGTTTTATCAATATTTGAACTTAAAAGTCGGATGGTTGGTATGTGTTTTAGATTTGGCATTGTTCTAAAATTCAATGTTATTTGGAAGTAAAGCAAAGTTTACTATAAAACACTGTTTGCTTTTATTATCTTTGTGATATGCACTAAAAGGTGTTCAGGAGAACAGATTTTTGTGGGAATCTTTCGAAGAGCATTGCCATTATTTTGATTTCAATATTTGTAGTTAAGGAATAAATTAAATATGTATGGATTGAATTGAACAGGTGGTCGCTCTAGAGGTGACTGCCTGTGATGAGTCAGAATTCCGCAATTCTAAAACTTTCCACACACCTTTACGTTGTGTGTTCCTTACTTTCCTTGATCTGTATATCCCAGCTCGGGAACTAAGCTACTGGTACCTGCAGTAAGTCAGGACAGAGACTCGTATGTATTCTATTGGTAATCAATCATATTTACTTTTAATTTGCAATAATTTGGTTTGTGTAATTAGAAAGACACGTAGGGGAAAGTGTGTTTCATTACCCTTTTCCTTTAACAAAATTTATCAACACTTACATCATTTAGTAGCTAAGCAAAGAGTGATTGGTACGTAGTGGAGCCCAGTATGAGTAGACGATGTCAGATGTCAGTGTACACTGGCTGTCAGTTGTGCTGCGGACAGACGATTGAACTCCTTGTCTGAGAGCATGTGCCATGCACGGCCGAACTTCTGTGAGACCTCCCGCTCTGTGTCCTCGTACGAGCGTGAGGCCATGCGTAACCACTCGTAGAATCTGCCAACACGTATATCATTTTTTAATAATTCATGCTTTACCAAACTACCAATTACGTAAAATACTTGATAGTTAATATAGATATAGGATAGTAAAATGTTCAATAGCAAGGCTATCTTTGTCAGACACGTCACAGATGTAAATAACACATTTAGGTATTTACTTTTTGATAAGTATGATTACCAGCCCATGAAGCCATAAATGGAAAAATGAAGTCCCTGTGGATGGGTCCAGAACTGTGGTTTAGAGTAGCACACTTGGGACACCTTCGGCTCATAAACAACTACAAGCAGTACACTGTAGATGTTCTCTGGATGAACTGCAACAGCCGTGATCCTGCCGTATGGAGTGGCAGGTCTCTCCAAAAGCATCTTAGAAGATAGTAATGAGACACAGGCCAATAAGTTTGTAATAAAGAAGGATCAGCGGAACACCCAGCCATCTCAAAAGTGTCGGCAGAAATGATTGAAAAGGCGTTTTGTGGGCTATTGAACATTAAGAAGGTACAGATCCTAGCAAACTTTTGTTGCTGTCCACTACTGAATTAGGACAAATAGTGAAACAAGTGTGAAAAAACCGTACGTTACAGTGCTTTAACTACAAGTAATACACTCATTGTGGAGGAGGAAGTATGTTTTCATACCGTGACCAGATTCTGACCTCTGACAATCTAAAAGAATCAGAATTCTACTTGAAGAGAGAGAAGAATTGTTCACCTTGACTGTTGTACAGGGTGGTGCATATGTCAGTTCCCCAGAAGAGTAATTTAATGGCGTTATAGGTTGATTGAATAAATCACTTTTAGACAAGAAAACAAATGCATTATATGAAATTACTTACATATCACCATACAATGTTAAAGCAACTGTTCAAAATGTCCACCTTGATTTTGTATAGACTTCATACAACTGAGAACGGAATCACAAATTTTTAGCGATAAAGGTTTATTGTTATTAACAAGATCAAATGCATTTCTAATTAGGTTTCTGAGTTGGTCAAGATTTTGCAG
This sequence comes from Homalodisca vitripennis, assembly GCF_021130785.1. Taxonomy (NCBI): domain Eukaryota; kingdom Metazoa; phylum Arthropoda; class Insecta; order Hemiptera; family Cicadellidae; genus Homalodisca; species Homalodisca vitripennis. The sequence continues at coordinate 11,540,563 of NC_060214.1, read as the reverse complement.
TTTTGAAGCATACACAGTCTCCTTTATAATACCCCGTAGTGAAAAATCACATGGGGTTAGGTCTGGCGAGCGCGCAGGCCAATTGATTGTACCATGACGACCAATATGTTATTTAAAAATCTCGAACTTGGATGCCAAAATGTGCTGGGGTACCATCTTATTGCCAGATGAGCGAATGAATATTGAAAACCGGATTGTTTCTGAGCTCGGGAACTACTACTTTTTGCAGCAACCGTAAATAACTTTCTGAGTTAACATTTCCTTGAAGCAAATAAGGACCAATCAATGCATTACTCGAAATACCTCTCTATACCATAACACCAGGTACATTGAGTTCTGCTTGGATTATGGTATGAGGATTTACATCCGACCCGCACACGCAGTTATGCCGATTAACTTGTCCATTAATTTTGAAACATGCCTCATGACACCAAAAAATTGATCCCATAAATTTGGACCAGTCTCTGAGCGGATAATTTTTGTCTCACAGAATTTCATTCGCCTATCGTAATCATCCTCGTGATGTGCTTGGAGTAAAGATGGACGGTAGGGCTTAAATTTGAATTACTTTAACATTGTTTGCATGCTTCTTCTTGATATTTTTTAGTTCAGAAGATGCCTTACAAGTCGATTTACCAGGACTGGCTACAAAAGCTTGAACAACTGTCTGCAAGTTTTCTTCGTTGCAAATTGATCGTGGATGACCACACTTCCGAGAATTTCTTTTTTTCCTTGGGGCGGTCTACTGCCATGCACTTAAGCCTCAAGGACTTTTTGTGCACCCCGGAAACACACCATGAAACCTACCAGTCTATGATTTCAGCAGTTCCACAAACCGCCGAAAACAACCTATCAGGTCCTCCTGGGGAAATTCACCAGCCCTGTCCAAACTACCAAAGATTGCATACCGCTCCCTTGCTATTGAAGGGCAATCAAAGAGCAGGTGCTCAGCAGTTTCATCCTACTCATTACACATTCTACAGAGCGGATTCTCCGGAAGGATGCAGACTCTGTGGAGATGCTTCCTCAGGTGACCATGCCCCGTGATAAGGCCAATAACCCGAGAAGACATTGATCTATTTAATGAGAGAAGGTCCGACGCCACCCTGGAGGAAGGTGACTGTAATACCATTCTGCTCATTCTCAAGCCCGGATGCAACCTCCACATTCTCTCATGCTCCACGCGAACCCATTTCGAGACAGCCCTAGAGGATTCACACCTTGGAACACCGCAGGACGGTTAAGGGCCTGTCATAATTGTTGCTGAGCCCTGGTTTGCCAGGGCATCAGCTCTTTCGTTCCCAGGGATCCCCTCATGACCAGGAACTCAACAAACAGTCACATTGTTGATTCTGGCAATGGAGGAAACGGCTTGATAGCAATCCCAAACTAGTTTGGATTTAAATACACAAGAGTCCAGTGCCATCAGCGCTGCCTGACTGTCCGTGAAAATATTAATCGTCTTGCTCCTATATCACAGATGAAGATTCTCACGAGCACATTCCATAATAGCTGTGACCTCCACCTGAAAAACTGTCGGATACGTACCCATAGGGACCACCAGCTCCCTACATGGTCTCACTCCCAGAATTCCAGCGCCTGTGCCGCTTTTTGTTTTAGAGCCGTCTGTGAACCATTCAAGCTCCGCTGGTGGAAAGAGGTTTCCTTCCCTCTGACCAATCATCCCTAGAGGGTACAACAATCCTAAAGGGTTTGTCAAAGGACAAAGCTGCACCTGGCCCACTAGGAAAAGCCCCAGTGATAGAAAGGCAGGCCATCCTTTGGATACCCGCCAAACGAGCTACCACCATCTTGACCTCCGTTTTTGGCCACCAGACGACAGCTCCACACATTAGTGCATGTCTGACTACGGAAACATAAAGCCAGTACAAGAGCCTCCTCGGCTTCAGTCCCCAGGGCCCACCTATCACAAGTCTTCATTACATTAGAGACCATTTCCCCCTGGTGATGACCCTTTCTAGATGAGGTCCCCAGTTTAGGTCCCTATCTAGGATCACGCCCAGGTACTTGACCTCAGACTTCAGCTCAATGGAAGAGCCTCTGAATAGAAAACGAGCATTTTTTTAAACGCTTCCTGTGTTTTCAAATTTCTTATTTAACTTCCGCATATACTGTTGAGTGGGTATCATGACACCTGGTTATTTACGACTAAATTCTTCAATTATAGCAGTATTTTTATTATGCTTCCGCCACAACTGAAGGATGTAAACTCGTTGGATTGTAAACAATTTAAAAACACACAAACAAAAAATAACAGACGCAAAGAGCGTCACTTTACACTAGCCACTGGAACGGACAACAATGAACTTACTCCGTGTTGCTGCCAACAACATTGTTTACCAACCTATCGAAAACAAAATATCTTAATTTATGGGGAAACAGACATATGCGCCACCATGTAGTTTGGTCAAAATCAGTGTCTGTGTACAAGAAATATGGTTGGAGTCAAATACAACACATTAAAAAATTACATTAACATGTTCATGACGACGGCTTATTCCGGACTTCTTTTTTCAATAATAACAATGGCCAAAAACCTTTTCATTCCGTTAAACGTCCAAGTATAATGAGAATAGTATTATTTTAAAATTAATTATTTCAATAAGTTTTTTCAATTTTTCTCTATGTGTCCCAGGGGTATCTAAAAATTAATTTACATTTATTTAAGTGCAGGATGAAATTTAACAAACCACAAAGACAGGAAAACAATAAAAACACAATAAGGTAAGGAAATACATAGCTACGTGTACCCTATCGGACGCACGACGTGCTTATGAAATCCAAGTGGATGGGCTAGCCTACACGTCGTCGTGGACGTATTAATCATAATTAGTATAACAGAAACTTACAGGGAATACATACTGTAATATCGGTTGTTTGTTCTACCATAATTAATTTAGATATTGTTGGTTTTCTAAAGTTTGTTACAAACAAGTAAAACAATGAGTACTTACATACATGATCAATATCATGCACAATCATCAAACTGGGGTATCTGGACTAAGGATAGTAAAACTGACATAACCTAAAGAAACCAGAATAACAATTATGGGAATGTTTATGTTTCCAGGGAAATAATCTAAAACCTTCCACTAACCTCAATGTCACATTAAACACCATATCACCCCATCAGAATGGTGGAAGGAATTTCCAAAACTCATCTAAACAAAGTATACAGAAAGCTGACAACTGTCAAATGTTTTTAATCCTATTTAATCATACACTTTGCAGTAGCATCACAGGATTAATAAAATATTAAACTACAATTTTTACTGTAATGTGTTGCTAATGTAGCACTGGAATTGCAAGGTGCAAATTCTTAGAACAGTTCACTGAGTCACATAATTCAGTAAGGTGACAATTGAAATGCACTTGTCTGGCCGTATGTTTGCAGTTTGCGATAGGTTCCACAGAAAATGTACATCCAAAAGACTCAATAGCAATGATATATGTTTGTGTTAATCAAGAAATGGCTAAAAAGAGTGAATTTAAGCTTTAAAACATTTTACACATTTTTTATGTACATTGTTTAGACTTCCCTGTTCAATATACTTTTCCTTTCCAATCATTACGAATTTTTCATTTTTTGGAACAGTGTTAAAATTAATTTACAACGAACTTGTTGATGATCTTCAAAGATTTTTATCTCACTGCTTCTGCAAACTTTAACCTGATTCCCTTTAACCCATTGCGGATCGTATTGTTTTGGCACGTGGGCACCAGCGGGCACAAATTAATTTACGGTCAGCGGCCGAACGAACAGCAATTGTGCGCCACATCGTATCGCTCTCTATTGTATACTTTATCTACGTTGAACTGGATTCCGGTTTATAAAAATATCTCCATCTATATTCTTAAAAACTAAATAATTAAATACATTATATTGTTTATGAACTATTATTGTAATAAATATCGATCACGTTCAGACGATCGTAGGTTTTCCATTTCAATCAGCTCATATTATGACACATGAATTATACCATAAAATGCAATACTAGTTACTGTTATAATAACAGCTGAGAAAAACAACCAATCAGAAGCGCTAAAAAGCAGAGAGTAAACTCATATAAATGATTTTTCAACTTCGACATACAACTGCGATCTGTAGGATATTTATAAAACTTTTGAAAACACTGAACGTAGACTGTTGTTAAACACTCTTAGTTGACAAGTGAAGACGATCGCCCAATCTATCAGACACTAATTAATAGAACTATTTGGAGGGAAACTTAAAAGCAGACTACTTTTGCAATCTGAGCTCATCATCTTGCATGTTAGGCCCGGCCGCTGCGTGACGAGCACAGCTCGTCAGTGATCCGCAATGGGTTAAAGAGAGACACACATGAGACGAGTAAAATGTATGGCCTGAGACAGGGATGTTGTCTTGTCTTGGTTAATATATCCATATTGATTTTTCATAAAATGGGAGTACAATTTATATCAGTCTCTATAAACTGAGGCTGCAGATGGTAAAAATCACGGTTTTCCACAATGATTATAACATATTACAAATAAGAAAAAAACAGTGAGCTATGGAAACAAACACAAACAGTGCGGTTACTCACCCAGGAGACCACTCAGGATTGTGAGGCCAGTCACATCGCAGTATGACAGCATTACGACGAATGTACAGATAGCGCAGCTTCTTGCCCTCGTTGGCCAGCAGGAGGACTGTGCTTGTTGAGACACGCTCACGCACTACCTGTTGAAGTATACGCTTTCTAATATTGAACAGCAACTTTTACAAATAAGGTTAAAAATCTCTCGTAGCTGTCAAATAGCTAGAATACTTATAATATTTCAGCAGTGTACTTAGTTTTAGTTTAAAATATCTACTCATAAAGATTGTATGTTCAGAAATACGATTAACTACCAAACCTTCATGATATTCTATTGTTATTTAAGTAACATGAAGAAAGGAAGAACATTTTTACACTTAGTCCAATTAGATAATACAGAAACGGTTCTTAAAGTTTATTTGAAAAATAACTCTGATTTTAAACTTATAAGTGAATGTTTAGATTTTTCTTATCATTTCTGATACGGACATCTGTATATGATGATTTCAAAATCTCTTCTATAAAAATTCACAAAATATTTTAAATATAAATTAGAAAATATAATAAAATGTCCACTTAGTTATACCAATATACAGAAATACAGAATAATTATTAGTCATTTATTTAAAAGTGTGTGTACGTTGAACAACTACTATGGAAGTGTGTGAAGATTGAGCAAACATCATTAAACTGCTTACAAGTGTGTGAAGATTGAGCAGACATCATTAAACTGCTTACAGGTGAGTGAAGATTGAGCAAACATCATTTAACTGCTTAAAAGTGTATGAAGATTGAGCAAACATCATAAACAACTTACAAGTGTGTGAAGATTGAGCAAACATCATTAAACTGCTTACAAGTGTGTGAAGATTGAGCAAACATCATAAACAACTTACAAGTGTGTGAAGATTGAGCAAACATCATTAAACTGCTTACAAGTGTGTGAAGATTGAGCAAACATCATTAAACTGCTTAAAAGTGTATGAAGATTGAGCAAACATCATAAACAACTTACAAGTGTGTGAAGATTGAGCAAACATCATTAAACTGCTTACAAGTGTGTGGAGATTAGGGCAAACACGACACATCATGAGCAAGAACGGATCCATTCGGTCATTGAAGCTCTTGGGTTGATGGAACCTGGGCAGCTTGATATGTCCGAACACGCAGAGCTGGTCCTTGTACAGGTCCATGGCTCTGGTGAGAATGTCAGTTAGCAGCTGTGGACAAGATTCAGATTGGTTTGAAAATATGATACAGGCTGCCGTGAAAGTGAAGTTGCTGTTTTGGCTTTAGAAAAATAATTGGATTTGTTATATATAGATTACCTGTCATTATGTGTCAACCCATTACAGCCATTTGTATTGTATTGATAATAAAAATTCAGAGCATAGATGCAAAAGAACAACTGTAAAGGTGTGTTGAATTCCTAAGCACACTCAGAAATGAAATCCTTTCAAACTGATTTACAATCCTGAATTCTTAAAAGATAAAAAAGTGCTCTTGGGGTTTTAACAATATATTTAAAACAAAAATAGAAAAAAATCTTAAAGTTGTATATATTATGTAAGTAAGTAAAGAAAATATTGTATTATCACTTACTTTATTTACTATCATAAAAAAGTGTTATTAAAGTGTTAATAAGTGTTGAATTATTTGTGTGTTATTTAATTACACTATACATCTAAATATTTTTTTAAATAAAATAAAAATTTCTTATGTAGTTTTTAATCTGTAATGTTGAAATTTTGTTACAAATTATGACTACTAGTAGCGAGTCTTTAGTGACAATAATAGAATAAGGAAATTGTCCAATTCTTCGTTATTGATGATGAGTGGTTTATACATTTGTAATATATAACAATGGGAAATGTCCAAAATCCTATTATCAAAGTTTTGTTTTTGTATTTTTGTTTAAAAAACAATTGACAAATATTTGTCAGTCGCTCTTTAAGCAAGAACTGCTTGAGCATGACCAGACAGGTTTGCCCTCCGCAGACAGCACAGGTTACATGTGCTAAAGCTGCATCAGATTCAGCCTGGCATTGATAATTTGTGTGAGTAGAAAACATCATTTTTGTCTCGAGAAAAAATGCAATCTAACACATGTTTAGCATTAGCTAAGCACGGCTGTCACTATTTAAAGTTTTGAGAGAAAATTGCTCCTTTTTTGTAATACAGACACCAAGCTTATTATTGAAACCTGGGTTGAATGTAGTTTTCATTGTTTTTATTCACGCAAGGAACAATAATTATACTGTCTGTAGACGATTGCGTGGTTGTAGATGAACAAATATGAATACTTATTTATTAAACATGTCCTTACACCGTACTCACCTTACACTGAGGACTGACGTAGAGCACTGTGTGCACCGGTGCTGATTCCTGCCACAGAAGATGACGTTCTCGGATGCACTCCACTCTAAGGTGCACCTGTATCATGTTCTCATAAATGTGAATGACCCAATTAAAAATAATCAAATTCAAGGATAAACTTGCTGAATCTTTTAAGACGTGCTTCAGACAAACCGATAAAAGAACTATGTACATCTCTTTCCACAACAATAATGATTGACTAAGTTGAGGAGAAAATCCTGTTTCCTTCACAAACCTTCCATCATGAAAATCAAACATTAAACAAAGAATGTAAATAGCAATGGGGTAGAGTCGTATAACAATTTCAGAACCTATTATATAGGTCTATGTTATTCCAATATTTGAATTAGTTACCATAACATGTTTAAATAAGTCAGTTAAGTAAGGTTTTGCGGGAAGGAAGAACAAACTTCTACAATCCAAAATATACATGTGTACTATTAGTTGAACAAATATTTCAATATACAAATTGTAAGCAACTGAATATTTTTATGTTTGTTGTGACTATATAAAATGGTTAGAGAAGATACTAAGAGGGAAGGCATTCACTCTGGCTCTACGTGTTGAGAGGATAATAAGTGGGAAGGTAATCTCTCTGGTTCTACGTGTTGAGAGAGGATACTAAGTGGGAAGGTAATCTCTCTGGTTCTATGTGTTGAGAGGATACTAAGTGGGAAGGTAATCTCTCTGGTTCTACGTGTTGAGATGATACTAAGTGGGAAGGTAATCTCTCTGGTTCTACGTGTTGAGAGAGGATACTAAGTGGGAAGGTAATCTCTCTGGTTCTACGTGTTGAGATGATACTAAGTGGGAAGGTAATCTCTCTGGTTCTACGTGTTGAGAGAGGATACTAAGTGGGAAGGTAATCTCTCTGGTTCTACGTGTTGAGATAATACTAAGTGGGAAGGTAATCTCTCTGGCTCTACGTGTTGAGAGAGGATACTAAGTGGGAAGGTAATCTCTCTAGTTCTACGTGTTGAGAGAGGATACTAAGTGGGAAGGTAATCTCTCTGGCTCTACGTGTTGAGAGAGGATACTAAGTGGGAAGGTAATCTCTCTGGTTCTACGTGTTGAGAGAGGATACTAAGTGGGAAGGTAATCTCTCTGGTTCTATGTGTTGAGAGGATACTAAGTGGGAAGGTAATCTCTCTGGCTCTACGTGTTGAGAGAGGATACTAAGTGGGAAGGTAATCTCTCTCTCTGGCTCTATGTGTTAGTACATACCTTGAGAAGATACTGTGGGAAGGTATTCTCTCTGGCTCTACGTGTTGAGAGGATCTTAAGTGGGAAGATAATCTCTCTGGCTCTGTGTGGAGAGGATCTTAAGTGGGAAGTTAATCTCTCTGGTTCTATGTGTTGAGAGGATACTAAGTGGGAAGATAATCTCTCTGGCTCTACGTGTTGAGAGGATCTTAAATGGGAAGGTAATCTCTCTGGCTCTACGTGTTGAAAGGATTGTAAGTGGGAAGGGTATTCTCTCTGGCTCTACATGTTAGTATCATATCTTGATTGGATACTAAGTGAGAAGTTTATTCTCTCTGGCTCTACGTGTTACTACTTACCTTGAGAGAAGGGTTGTTCTTGGCACATTGCTTCCAGCTCTTGCTGCTGACTGCTGTGATATCCAAGGGTGTGTAACGGTTCTGTATGATGTGGAGGTGTTGTAGCCTGATCTCTCCCAGCAGATAGACCACATCCTCTCCCAGGTTTTGGGGGCTTATCTCCAACACCTGGCCACAGTATTTTGTTATTCACTAGTAGCCTTTTTGGTATATTATATTTCTTCAAATAAAAAGTAAACTGCACCATAACAATTCTACATGCATACAGTTTTTAAGTACAAATAAGATTTTTATTTGTCAGACACTTTTTTGGACATTGAATTAATTAATTAAATTAATTTTTAATTTGTATGTTACATTTCAACTATTTTCTTTTGAATTAAAACAAGTATAAGTTAATAAAATGAGATTTGTATATCATAAGCTTTTTTAATTCAACAAAGAATATATACATTTTTCAAATATTTTTAGCTATTTTTTGTAATTTTTTATATATGAGGCGTAAGTACTGTTTAAAAAAAATAGAACAAGTAAAACAGTTTTTTGGCTGCTTAGCTCGCGCTTCATGTGCAGGAACTAGTAGTATTCAGATGGTGCCAAGTTCGGGCTGTAGGGCAAGTGATCGAACTGCTCCCAATGAAATTGTCGAACCAATGCACCAGTGGTATGAGGCCGAGCATTGTCATGGAGCAACACAATTCCGTTATTGAGCATTCCTCTCCGTTTGTTTTGAATTGCCCGCCTTAGTTTTCTTAAGGTTTCACGATACCTTGCTGCATTAATGGTTTCACCTCTTGGAAGAAAATTAATCAGCAAAACACCTTTCCGATTCCAAAAGACAGTGCACATGATTTTTTTGTGCAGGACATTGTCGTCTTGAATTTTTGTTTCTTCAGGGATTGCGTGTGTCACCACTCCATTGACTGCTGTTTGTATTCTGGTGTGACATGACGGACCCAAGTTTCACTACCTGTCCACAATTTTGTTTAAAAAATCCTCACCATCATCACTGTACCGTGTGGGAAAAGTCAAAACACTTCTGAGTTTTCTTGGTTTTGTGCTCAAGCATTTTTGGAACCCATCGGGTTGCGATAAACTAAGCGGTCCATAACGATTTTGTACAAAAGAGTACGTAAAATTTGTTGGAAAGCGTTGTCATAGTAAAACATCTGTTCTCTTAGAATTTTTGTCAACTGCCCTAACCAGATCATCGGTGACGAGAGAAGGCTGACCGCTCTGATGCTCATCATGCACATTTGTTCGACCGCCATTGAACATTCTAATCCACTTTCTCACAATTCGTTCACTCATCGCGTCTTCCCCATAAACATCTCGAAATTGATGATAAATTTGAGCCAGTTTCACATTTCTTGCATTCAAAAATCTTATTACAGAACAAATCTCACAATCGGGGAATCAATAATGTTAAACATCAATCAATATAAATATCAATTGTCTTAACCCTTTCCATCCCAGCGTCCGGTTTTCCGGACGTTCGAAAAACATCGCAAAAATCCCCGCGTCCGGTTTTCCGGACGTTCGAAAAACATCGCAAAAATCCCGGCGTCCGGTTTTCCGGACGTTAAGAAAAAAAAATTTTTTTTAATGTTTATTAACTCGGAATATTTATATAAATTATATATAAATGTTCGCAATAACATATACCGTTATAAAAACATCGATTTATTACGCTATAATGTTTTATTATTGACAACTTATTTACTTCTTTCTCTTAGTGTTGTGTCATCAACTGTGTTGAATTTTATCAGCTGTATTTGTTGGGTTTCATTCCAGCTTGTTGTTGAGAGGGGTAATAACATAAGTATTACAAGTAAACCAAAAATGATAAGGGAGTACAATGACTTTATGGGAGGGATTGATGGAAATGATCAGATGCTATATCATTATTTCAATGAAAGAAAAACCATCAAATTTTGGAAGAAACTTACATTTAATAATTTCTAGAATGCTCTTAAATTTATATACATTGTACAAAAACAACACAGACAATCCTGTAAGTAGGCTTCAATACATATCAAACTTGGTTGGTGAATTGACAGTTAAATAGGCACATGGGAGAGGAGTAGGCCTAGGTACTCATCAAAATGAAGCCAGTAATGCAAACAACGGTGGTACAAAATCATTTTTTGAAAAAATACCAGAAAATAAAGAAAAAAACTGCTGTGTGTGCAGTGCAAAAAGTACAAGAACTGGAAGGAAAAGAAACAAGTTTACTTTTATTTGTGTTAACTGCAAAAAGGGCCTGCACACTAAATGTTATCCTTTCCATAGATGTTTGTAAACAAAAACAAAATTTTATTGACTCGGATGGTAATTTTTAGTTTTTATTTTGTTAGGATTAGGAGTTTTTTTTTAGTTAAAAAATATGAAATAATTCATTGTTTGCCTATTGACATTCAATATATTTGGTTAGAACTATATGTTATGTAGAAGTGGAACATGATATGCCATATTGTTGTTATAACTGGGGAAAACTCCGAACTACAGTGATTTAAAAAAAAAATCCAGAACTTTTTTATTTCTCAACATATCAGTGTGAAGTATGGATTTTTTTGAAGACTGTAAATGTGGTTTTGTAAAGTGTTATCAATCTTGGTTAAATAATTTTTTTATGCCCATCCACAACGCAACAAAGTAAAAAAATCCTCAAAATATTTTTTAGTAAGTACATATTATTAAAAAAAAGTTATTGTAAATATTTGCATGTCGTTTTATATTTTATTTTATAGTATATATAACATATTTAGGAAGCTAATAACACTTAAACTACTAAAATTGCTTCATAAATAAATTTTTTATGGGTTTTCTAGTAAAATACGACAAAATGAACTAAAAGAGCCTGGGATTTTTGGGTATGTCATTAGTAAAAATACTTAGGATTTTTGGAACAAATTAAAAAAAAGTGTCTGGGATGGAAAGGGTTAAACATTCAGAGAAAACTGAAAACATAATATAGAACAACTAAAATGGCGTGAGTCGATAGCCAGTGAAAAAGGACGACTAGTGCGCATGCGCGGAACACCGATTGCAGTGTTATTGCGGCAGTAGAATGAAATGGTACTTACTTTCCAAGCAAGCTTCGTATTATTAGGTACAAACAATTCTCTCAGTGAGAAGCAACTGATATTTACACTATATTAAATTACCAATATGCATCATATTTTTAACACTTTTTACTACAAATTAAATAGTTTTTCAACAGTCCGTTCCAAAACCACAAAACACTAAATAATGAGTTTTTACAGGAACTTGGAAAAGGTATTTGAACTAGAGCTGCACCTTTTTTTCTTTCTTATTGTTCTTTCTTCATTGTTTAGGATTAAATTCTGTACTATAAAAAATAATAATTAGAAAATATTATTAAAATTACATAGCAAAACCTTAATTTTGTACTTAAAATGTTTTTAAATATCTGTAAGCTATTTTTAAATGGACTTGATTTACTTATAATTAAAAACCATTCAAATTGAACAATTAATTTCCAAGTTTATCAGAATATTGTATATAATTACTACTATAATCTTTCTTTTCTCTTTGAGTTAGGTTTTGAATATTAACCCATTGTGGATCGTATTGTTTTGGTGCATGGGCACCAGCGGGCACGAATTAATTTACGGTCAGCAACCGCACGAACAGCAATGGTGCGCCACATCGTATCGCTCGCTATTGTATACTAGAAAATTCAGCTGTGAAGGTAATAGTTCAGATGGAACATGGGCCTGTTGGGGTATCCGTGATGTAGGTAGGTTCCGGGGTGGCAGGGATGATGTCTGAATCATAGTCTAAATAAAGCGGCCCGGGCGAAGCGATTACAACATCCAGGCCATTGTCTAGACTAAACCCGCCAACATGTACGTCTGCGTCGTTTAGTTCTGTGTTACTAACCTCAAAGTATTATAATAACAACTGAGGAAAACACCCAATCAGAAGCACTAAAAAGCAGAGAGTAAACTCATATGATTGCTTTTTCAACTTCAACATACAATGCGATCTGTAGGATATTTATAAAACTTTTGAAAACTCTAAACGTAGACCGTTGTTAAACACTCTTAGTTGACAAGTGAAGACGATCACCCTATCGGGTGTCTATCAGACATTAATAGAACTATTTGGAGGGAAACTTAAAAGCAGACCGCTTTTGTGACCTGAGCTTATCAGTGATCCGCAATGGGTTAACATCTTGGGAAAAATATAATACTGAAAAATTATGTTTCTGGTATTATTTGTATTAGTGGCAACATGCAAAACTATATGAAATGAACACTCCTATGTTTATCTTGTACTGGCTCTATCTCCAGGTCTGACCTGTAGGTTGAGGAACACCCCTGCGTGCAGCAACGGACACGTGATCTTGGTGCAATTGACCAGCGAGAGTCTGCGCAAGGTCAGCGTGTGATCGTAACAGACCTGATCCAGCAGAGACAAGGCCTCACGATGGTCCAACATGAGGTCTATCAACTCCAGATGGCGCAGGGACTCCAGATTACCCATCAGCCTCTTCAGTGCCTCCAACAACTTCCCTGCGAGTCGATATTTTGTAAAAATTCTGTGGAAGAATGTCTTTAAAAACGGTTTGTGACTAAATTTAAAATCTTTGTGTAAATTTACAACAAAGACTTTAAAAAATTACTTGTTCAAACTGACGCCCCGAATATCATAAACCAAAGCCCCTAAGTTAAAAATTAAAGTTTGTAAAAAATGTGTCTTAAGTTGCATACATACTTGGAAACAGTAAATATAAATACTTATGAGAGAAATATGTTTCTTATTATCAGGTGATACATTCTAAAAAGTGTGCCTTTTTGTAGTAAATTAGTTATATGAAATTTATGTTACCTTTCCTAATTAAGAGTATAAAAAATTTGAGCACTACTTTATTAGTTTTGTACATTTTCTACATAGGTTGATTTTTCAAATATGCCTATTATTTATGAGTTACAGGAGAATTGTAAGTCAGAGTTTTATGTGCCTCATAGTGTTTCCTGGTTGTATAAGTTAGAAGTTAGACTGATTATTTGATTCGTTTAAGCGATGTAGGATTTGTCACCAAATTGTAGAAAAGTATGTCTTTATAAATTTTTCAGTCACTGACTGCACAAGACTGAGTTCATTGTTTTTTGAAAAGGATATTGGAATTGTGAATCATTTGTTGTAGCTAGCTATATTAATGTTTTTGTTACATAGTGGATTGTATTAGCACAGGCATTTAATATTGTGTTAGCTTTGCGCTAGACTATATAATGTTTAATATTTTGCACATTTATATTGTTACTTTATTAAACACATCACAAAGACTGTTGAACGTTGTTTTTATTTAATGCATTACAGATCAAATTTAACGACAATGTAATAAATACATGCAGGGTAAAGTGAAACAGAAAGTGTAGGTTGGTAGGTTGGAATATCTACAGAGTCAGTGAACAAGTTAGCTGCTTGAAACGTCAATACCAAATGTGTAATAGAATTTGAAAAAACAAAAGTACTTGCAAAATTTCCAAACTATTATTTCAGGCTAGTAAGAGAAACATTAGATATAAAAAAATAATAATTTCTATGAAGAAGATAACATTGAATTATCAAAAAGCTGGCAGTCTGATATTAAGCTCATCTCTGGTTGGTTGGTTATGCTTCAACAAATCACAATACAACTCCCCCTTGAACTCTAATTTATAAGTGGATTTGTATCATTTGCAATTTTGGTTGAAACATCAGTTGGCTGAACTTGGCTCCTCCAATGAGGCCAAAGTATTTCAAGTGTATAATTATGTTAACAATGTTTTTACGGGTTTGAACCGGAAAATTTAGATGGTAGTTAAGTTATATTGCAAATTCATTCCAATATTTGGCTAAAAAAATCTAATCTTTGGTACAGGTTTCAAAAATATTTCCACATTATCAAAATGCTGTTTGAAAACTATTGTAAATTTCATAAATACCAATGTAAATAATTTTTTTGTTCAATGCTTACTAATAACAATGGATTGGTTCTATAACAATTTGATTCCCTCTTGAAAGTCATCATCCTTTATTTTCTCCCTACAGACAGGCAGATGTAAAAACTGAGTTCTTTACTTGATTATAGTGTGTTCTATGTTGATATAGACACCAAGAAACAATCCTCTAATGAAATGTACGAAGAGAATTTCATTGTTTATACATTGACAAAAAGAATAAAAAAAGTTAAGTAAAGAATGTCTTTATCAAGTGAAAGTTAGGGATAAGAAGCCCTCTCTAAACTTCCAAAGAAAAAGCCAAACTATCTTTCCAGACTTGATTTGCTGCAAAAATAATGTGTAAGACAGTTTACCTCCAGTGCCGTAGAGACGACGGTTGCGCTGCTCCTCCCTTGCGCTCATGTTGCAAGGGAAGGTGTACTTGAGGGTGTGTATCAGTGACCCCACCCCCTTCACCGTCATGTGGTCACGGCCCTGGTGCTCCGCGTAGTAGGAGACCATGTTCATGAACTCGTACAGATTGTAGAAGTTCGTCATCGGAGTGAAGATCAGGACTCGGATGTGCATTCCGATGGCGCTGAGGCATTGCTGTGTGCGGATGTGGTCCAGGATGTACTGGAAAATGTAATAGCTGAGCTTTAGATAACTTAAAACATACTTTAGGTGATCAATCAAACTGTCATTCTTTAAAAATTCTGACAGAGCTCGGCGTTACTACTCGGTACTCATGTACCTGTGAACATAACTTCAACTTATACTTAAATGGCAAAATCCCTTTAACTGATAGGAATTTAAATGGAATCCTTGAACATTTTACAAAGTTTATTAGCTTTAAGTTACAACTTTTTTATTGGTTTTTTATCACTCATAATACTACATATTACCAAGAAGAACGTACTTTAAGTTATAGGTTTACATAATTTAAAAGAATTTTCATTTGCAAAATAAAATAACAGTTAGCCTCAAGTAGTTTTCCAATATCAACAGAATTATAAACTTATTCTATATTTTGAAGTTTGGATCCACCAAATGCACTAGTAGTTTAAACTGATAGGATACACTACAGAAGCTACAGTCACACTGAAACAATGCTAAACAATGTTTCAAACAGTATGCGTTGTAAACTTACGGTATAAAAAACACTTAATATGTGCATATAACTATATATATATATAGAGGCAAAAATTAATCCGAGCTTCCAACGGATTAAAAAAATTAAAATGCTCAGTTTAATTAGCGCGTGCGCACGCGCGCGCACACACACACACACACACTGTTAAGGGGCAATTAAAAATGTGCTCATTTTGTATCTTGTAAAATCCAAAAAACAATATGGTGTATATGAGTCTTACGATTCAGAGGCGACGCTCCATCATCAGGTTACAGTACAAACACAAATAAACCAATTGGCTTGGTGTTTGCAGTTAACATTGTGAAACGTGCTGCTAAACAGTTACAAAGACACATTAAAACTTGTAAAGCCTACATTTACATTATTATTTGTCCAAAAATTGTAAATGACATACAAAGTTTTTAAGCGCCATTGTGAACTGTGCAACTGTCTTGTGTTGCATTGTTTGATTGTAGCCATTCAGCAGATATATTTTTACACATTAGGCTGATGATGGAGTATCGTCTTTGAAACATGTACATGACAAGCACCTCAACAGTTACTTTTTGGATTTGATGGAGATAAAAAACGTAATTGATTTTTAAAGGCTCAAGGTGGTACATTATGAGGTGAACACTTCTAGAATTCCTCAGAGCAAGGCTGGACAACAGTCAGAACATGAGAACTTTTACTCTCAGGAACCAACTTTTCCAATGGCACTGTGAATTCAAGACTTTTTTTACTTAGAACAAGAAGCTAAGAAATCGCACTTAGTCCTAAAAAGACTTTTACACTGCTTCTGGAGTGTCAGGATATTCTGTATAAGTAAGATTTGGGGTACGGCTGCCCCCTGTCAAGATCTATTTAAGGATTTAGGGCATTAATTTCAGCCATGTCTCCTCAGAAGAAGGGAAAGCCAGCTTTGAAGCAGTCTCTCCAGTCAAAGTAAGCAGGGGGTGGCACACCCTTGTGCCCGTAAGTCTAGGCTAGCAACAGCCCTTAAGACTTGGGGAGCCTCACCAACTCCAACAGTCTTCTCCCATAGTGGACTAGGCCTATCGATCTACCCTTGCACCCCAGAATTTTTTTGTACATTTGCGGTTAGTGATGTGCTGCTCCTATGCATCCATCTAGATTCAAGTGACACATCGGTTTTTGTTGTACCCAGTGTAGGTTCAACTGGAAGGTAAAACCAGCCAGAAAAGAACCCTCCTGATAAAATTCGACTTTAAATCGGGAGAAAAATGAAGAAATGACAACTACCTGCCAGCCACTGTAATAGTTGAACTTGCGCCGCGTGAGTGTGGTGTCTTGGAAGACAAACGTGGACCAGGCGTAGGGCAGGTGGAAGCCTTGGTACCAGGCGCTGCAGACCAGGGAGGCATAGTACTTCTGCTCGGCGTTGAGGTACGAGAAGATGTTCTCCAACACGAGATCAGGCAGTTCACACCATCGGTCCTCCTCGATAGGGGGTAACTTGGGCTTTTCTGCAACAGAAGATGTCATTTCATCCCAAGTGTTGAAATGCTCGACAGTCTAGTAAACAATTAACTGTGCTAGGTAACTTCGTCAGCTAGTTTTAATGTGCATTAATCATATCTTTAAAATGAAACATCTATAATTCTATGACAATAAATCGAGATGGACACTAAACTTTTGTCTACAATGGATATTGGCTAAATATTACTCAGCGCTTTACAGGTGTTATATTGAAACTTAGCAAGTTGTCAAAATATTAAATAACAATACTGCTACAAAATGACAGTCTGATAATAATAAATTGTTATAGTTTTTTTAGTTATCTATATACATAAAAATCCAAGTTTACTTAAATTTATACATAAAATTCATAGCCATAACATGCATAATAAAAAAAATGGTGAAATTGAACAATATTGGTTAAGTAAAACCCTTAACAGCCATGTTGTGGTATCTTTGAAGGTTTATAATTTTGTTGAAAGACCAATTAGCTCATATCCCTTTGACAGGCTTAAAAATAATTTCTTTTCTTGGCTGTTAGAGAATCCATTTTATAGCTTAAATAAATTTTTAGAAATTAAAAATATGGATTTTTAATGATTAATACGTGTTTGTATTCTGTTACAATCACTGTTGTGTTGCATAAGCTTAATTATTGTTACTTTTAAGATTTTGACGTGGCTGTAGTAGTAATGAGCTGTATTTATGACTTTGTCAATGATGTACATTTTTGTGGCAAATGAAATGAAATGATTTGAAATGATTTATGAAATGAAATGAAATGATTTATGAAATGAAATGATTTATTAGCCCAATAGAACATTACAATGTTATAAGGCTCGTCAAGAAATAATAACACTAAATACTAAATAACAATTTAAAAAATACTAACTACAACACAAGTAACATATAGCTAATACTAGGTGGTATGATATTTCACATCTTAATTATTTTCTGGTGAATTCGGACGAAAATCGTCAAAAGTATAAATTTCAGTTTGAAGCATGTATTCTTTAATAGTTTTTTTGAAAGCCTTTAATGTAGGAATCTCTCTCCATGCTAAAGGTAATTTGTTTAAAAAATGCTGACTATTGTAAGAGAAAGATGTTTTTAAAATGGGTTGTTCTGTGTATAGGAACAGGTAGAAAATAACTATTACGTGTTGTGTAGTTATGATGGGAGATAAAGGGATTGGACTGTATTCTTTTATATGTTTGAGTTAAAACTTCCATTATGTAAATACTTCTTACTGTTAAAATTTGAAGATTAAAAAAATGTCCTCTACATGATTGATTAAATTTCAAATTTCCTAGAATTCGGATTGCTCTCTTTTGAGTTTTGAAAACCTGTTCAATAAATGGTGAACTTCCCCAGGAAACAATTCCATATCTCAACACAGATTCGAAATAGCCAAAATAAGTAGTTTTTGCTGTTCTTAAGTCCGTCAAGTCTCTAATTTTACGAATAGCATAACATGCTGAATTTAGTTTCCCATTTAACTGACTGATGTGATTTTCCCATCTAAGATTGTCATCCAAAGTAACCCCAAGAAATTTACAATTTTTTGTAGAAGTAAGTTTACTTTGGTAAAAAGTTATTTCAAGTTGTTCTCTAAAGTTTCTAATAAAGTGAAAATTAAGTATGGATGTTTTGGAAATATTTAAGGATAGTTTTGTTAGCTTTAAGCCAGTTAAAAATCAAACTAATGTTATCATATAATTTTTGAGATAGTTTCAGTTTTATTGTCAGATTTAATCAAACTAGTGGTGTCATCAGCAAAGAGAATTAATTTGTCACATAAATTGAACTGCTTGGGTAAGTCGTTTATAAAAATTAAAAATAATATTGGACCTAAAACTGACCCTTGGGGTACGCCTGCCTCCAAATAGCGGGCAGGAGATAGATATTTATGGACAGAACCAGCACTGTTTTTGAACTATCTCTACTACCTGGCTGCGATCCCTCAGGAAGCTACTAAACCAATTGAGAGCAACCCCTCTAATGCCCATAATACTCACAAAATTTCATGGTCTACACAATCAAAAGCCTTCTGGAGGTCACAGAACAGGCCACAGGTCGACTGTCCCTGGTCCAAGGCAGTTAGCACATAATCAGTTAAACTTATGATAGCATCTGAAGTTGACAAATTAGATTGAAAACCAAATTGATTTTTATTTATTATTGAGAATGATTTAAAAAAATTTTCAAGCCGTAATTTTACAATAGTTTCTAATAATTTTGAAAAAACTGAAAGAACTGAAATAGGTCTGTAATTTTCTGCAAGATTTGAATTATTGTTTTTAAATATTGAGGTTACTCTGGCTACCTTGAGACATTCAGGGAAGACTCCGTGAGTCAGGGAGCTATTCACCAAAGAGCAAAGAGGTTTTGACAGGATGTGGATGTGTTCCTTCAATATCCTTGGAGGTATTCCATCCAGGCCTGGTGACTTACTTGATTTAAATTTACTTATAACTTCAATTATCTCTTTTTCACAAACAGGATAGAGATAAAAATGAACCATTAACAAATGGATTTGGCAAAAAATTTTGTGGATCGTAATGCCTTGAATTCAGCAAGTTAAGTTGGTTTGAGATAATATGAGGTACACTTGTGAAGTGCCTGTTAAATGCTATTGCAACATCCATTGGCTCAGTAATATCTTGTCCATTAACAATTAGATTAATGTTTTTTACAGAAGCGAATGATTTAGTCTCTGAATTAATGATATTCCAGGTTGTTCTTGGAATATTTTTAGAGGATTGTATTTTATTTACTAGGGGTTCTCTTTTTGCATAAAGGACTATTTTCTTATGATGTTTAAGGTAAGTTTTATATTCTTTCCAGCTATTTTCTGTGTTTATTGACTTGGCTCTGGCAAACAGCTCCCTTGACAGGACAGCACTTGCCCTAACCACATCAGTTACCCAGGAATATGGACTTGACTTAAGTTTTGTTATTGTTTTTAATGGGAATGCTAATTCATAATATAATATCAGCTTATCAACAAATTTTGAGAAATTTGCATCAACCGATTCACCAGAAATCACATCAAACCAGTCCTCCTTTTGCAGAAAGTCATGAAACATTCTATGACCCTGCTCAGAATATATCCTATGTGTAATTATTTTACTATTTTCATTTTTTAGTAATAAATTATTGACATTTATTTTCAAAATTTGAGAAAAATTATGATCTGAAAAGCCAGAGTGAAGGTTAAGACTTGATAGCAGATTCTGAGGTATGTTACTAACAATATTATCTAAACAAGATTCAACATTTTTGGTAACTCTAGTAGGTTCATTTATAAAATATCTAAAATTATAACATTTTAAAATATTCTTAAAAGCTAAAGACTCTGAGTTATGGTTTAATAGATTAATGTTAAAATCACCTAAGACAACTAAGTACTTTTTCTCTTTCAAAGCTAACTCAAATAACAATTGCAACTTGGAAATGAATATATGAATATCGGAGTCTGGTGTTCTGTAACAACTAACAGTTAAAATATTTAATTTATTAGAATTAGTTGAAATTAACTCTATAGAGGAACATTCAAAAACAAAGTCTTCACTAAATTTACAAATATCATTACGTTCAATAAATTGTATATGATTTTTTACAAGAAGACAAGAACCTCCCCGTGTCAAACTAATTCTACAATAAATTGAGGCTACAACGTAATTTTTTATCTGAAAATATTTTAAGTTTTTTGCTGACAACCAATGTTCACTTATAGCAATTATATCTACATTTACATCATGACTCAGATACTCCAGCTGTATAACTTTATTTAGGATACTTTGAGCATTTTGGTGTAATAAGGTTAAGGTTTTTATATTATTAATATTTGTTTTTTGTGAATCTATATGGTTCTTACAGGTTAAAGAAGTATTGTTTTGTGAATGTGATATACAGGCTAGGTTACTGTTAATATTTTCTTGCGCTGGATGTTTTTTGGTTTATTTATGCATTTTGCAGAGTTCTCATTAGGTGTTGATGCATGGATGTTATGTAGAATAATGTCAGCTGATGGATCGTTAGTTGCCACATGAAGTGTGAGGGGTTTATTGATTAAAAAAGTGGAGTTGTTTTCCGGTGAAGGAGCTTTGCTTCCTGGTGTATGGATGTCTTTTTGTACAATTGTGGGTTTTTTCACCTTTGAAGACTGATGAATTAGTTCGGCTAAAAAATGTTTACCTGATTTGTTTAAGTGTAGTCCAAATTTAGTATAATGTGTAAGATGTAGTGAACTCGTGTCAATAAAATTATACATAATTTTACATTACTAGCAGCCTCCTCAATCTTTACATTTACTTTTCTTATACTCTCATTGAGAGCAGGCTGATCTAATATATGAGGGATACCGATTATTGACATGTTAGTGTTGAGAGTTATATTAGGAAATGTATTAAAATTAAAATTAACTACACTAGCACTAGTGGAGTCTGTGATGTCGTTTGTCCCAGCGAGTAAGATAGCATGATCATTAAAGGTAAAACTCCCAGTCAAGTCCTGCAGGTTGTTGGATACGTAGTTAAAAGGGGCTCCCGAACTGCTGACTACCGTTACCTCGTAACCGCTGCCTAGTTTGGCTTCGAGAATCGGTGCAAGGTCCCGGCCATGACTGTCCGCAGCAAGCAAAATTTTCCTCTTTGTTATTTTTTCTTTGGCTGGATTACTCTGCTGTGTTTTTCTAGTCGGTGTGATCTTTGTTTTGTTTTTAGATCTACTTGAGTTTAAAGGTAAAGTTCCGATCACACTACAAACTTCCTCTGGATCATCAATGCGACCCTCAAGCACTTGAAAAGAGTTTCTCAATGGCAGTGTAAATGTTTTAAGTTTTTTTGTCTTTATCAAAGTTTTCTTTTTCATTTTTTCAGGCAAACATGTTGGAGATTGTGAGTAGGAGAAACTGCTGGTATTTTTATTTAATAATTTCATTATTTCTTCTTTCTTTTTGAAGGACTAACATTTCTAGGTTATTGTTATGAATCTTGAGTTGTTTTATTTCTTCATTGGCTGCTATTAAGTCTTTATTTAAGGTGTCTACAACTAAGTTAAGAGTTTCAAGTGTTTCTCTAGTAGTTTTATTTATAAATTCACTATCTTCGTCATCATTACCTTCATCAGATTTAGTTTCCAATACTTTGGATATACCACAGATATCAGATAGATTGTTATTTTTTATTATTGGTGCACATATAACAGCTCCAGTTTGATTTGGATTCTGCAATAATTTTAAAATTGAGAGTAATTTATGTCTGTACATTGCAAGTGATACCACTGTAGACACTGACCAGAACATTGTATAGATGGTTTTGATTTTAATAGTTTTTTTTGAACAGTTTCCACAATTATAAGACTTCTGCTTTCTTTTCATTTTTTGATTTTTTTTTTTAATTATAAAATAGGCCTAAGAATGAAATAAATAGTAAAATATGGAAGAATTTGTAAAAGAGTATGAAAAATATATTAATATTTCAATTAAGAGAGGATAATTTAACTAATTTGTGACATAAAAAGTATAAAGTTATAGTTTTGAACCTGGAACCTTCAGATTCAAAGTCTGTCACACAACCCATTGAGCCATCCAACAGATATGAAAATATAAGTCAAACTAGACAATGATAGTTTATTGTAGATGAAGGTAGATTAGGTTGTCAGAGATAAGTCAGTCACTGTCCAAAGGTCAGCTATCCTTGATAAGAAGGGTAGACCTTCCTTATCTATGTATAATTTAATTATGCCAGATCCAACAAAGTTATTAAAATGTTTTGGAAATTTTCACACTTATAATAAATATAGTGATAAACTTACTACCATTTATCTATAGCACTTAAAAAACTACCCAATTTTATATAAAAATTTATTTTAAAAATCACTTTGAAACCACTTAAATAGAGAACTTTGTGGAGCTAAATAACTGGTGTCCTGCCTCCATCTCCATTCTATGTGTCTATCAAATAAAAATAAAAATAAAAATGATGAAATGAAAAATGGAACATAAATCTCTTTTTGTGGTTGGAACAGTGGGCACAAAACTTCCCATTTGTGTACCTGTGATCAGTTAATTGCTCTATGTCAAGAAAGAGAGGAATACCTTCCAATGTCATAAAGGTAGCCTACGCTCTTCCTATGCCACCAAAACTATTAATTTAAATTTGAAATGCAAAGTGTAAATTAAGTCCTAACACGCCTAGATATACTATTCCACAGGGATTGCGATATCAATGTAAAATCTTCACCACAACTATTAAAATACTTTTATGAACTTTTTAAGGAATAAAAATATTGTCCCTCTTTTTCAAAGATTAAGCCATTGTAATGCCATCTAGAAAAAAGAGACCTCTTACCAAAACTATGCACACCAGAAATGTGAGATAGTACATAAAGAAATAAGCTGGGCCCCTCAAAGTCTTACAAAAACATATCACACATGTACTATATTGTTGCTTTGAAAAGAGGAGTGACATTTTTGTTACCCTCAAAAAAATCCAAAAAAGTAATTTAATAAGTCTGGTGAAGTTTGTTCATTGATATCTCAATCCGTTTGGTATACATTCAGGCGTACCAGGACTTAATTTACACCCTTAGATGTATGAGGTTGTTTGCCCATAACTATTGCTAGGATCATCGTAGAGATGATTTGTTTATGTCATTGTGTTTCTTTTGAATTTACGTTTCAAATGATATGTCGTAAGATAGGGGTTGCAATTTGAACATTCCAATTACACCCGATTTACTCCCCTTTGAAAAATGGGAGAAATATTTTTATCCTTCAAGATTTTAATAGGTATGGTTTTTACATCAATATCGCAACCTGTTTGGATACATCCAGGCGTATCAGGACAATTTACACCTTTGTATAATTAGATATAAAACTAAAAACATGAAATTTTGTGGCGACGGCTCCACTATAATTATATACGATAGCAGATAAAGGTTACTTCCATGTTAAACATTACATTTTGAAGAAGTCAACATTTCTAAAAAGCGGATTCTTGAGGAACAAATAAGCACAGAAAGCTATCGTTGGGCCCATAAACCAAACAGGGGTACCTATCTAGTAAACCTTTATAATGTGCAACATCTGCATTGGATATTCAAGTGCAAACTTGTGCCAAAACCATTATTGATATGTCTCTAATATCTCTTCACAGTTAATTCACTTAGCTTCCTGTCTCAAACTGGAGGCTTCTATATTTGAATTGGACACTAAAAAGGATCATTTATACTGTTTCAAGTTTTATAAATAAAACAAGAGTACATTTTATGAGTTGCAAAATTAGCGTTGGAGACTAAGAGTCCTTTATACTCCCTCATTAATATTATCTAATCTAATCTTCTAATCTTGAGTTTTATTATTTTTAATGTTTGTGTATTTGTGGTATGAAATACTAAAGTTTAATTATTATTAAACTTTATTTTTTCTTTTTCTTCTAACACAGCAGACGTGTATATACAAAATTATTTTATATGTAATAATAATAATAAATTTGTTTATTTATAGTAAAATATGTTACATACATTGACAAAATCTAATTCAGCTACAGACTAAATAGCATTGTCTCTAAATAGTATTGAATAAGTATAATACAAAAATATTACGTATATAATAATATGAAATTAATTGTCCAGTTTAGAATAACACTGATCACATCATGAGTTTATCTTGAAACAATCAATAATAGTTTATTTTTATATATTTTAAGAGAGTATTTTTCATTCAGATGTTTCAATTTATTATGCACTTTTAAGCAAATTACTATTCAAAGATTTACTCAGTTGAAAATAGTCAATTAAAATGTTATTTCTGTTTCTTGTGTTGTAAGTATGTGTCTGTGTATGGTTTATTAAGCCCTTATTGTTTAAAATGTAAACAGAATATTTGGGAGAGGCTAACACACTGGGTGCTTTAGGAGTTATAAAAATCTTCCAAAACAAGGGCTCTAAGCTTTAAGGGTGGTTTAGAAGGTATAAAATATCCCCCAAAACAAGGGCACTAAGCTTTAAGGGTGGTTTAGAAGGTATAAAATATCCTCCAAAACAAGGGCTCTAAGCTTTAAGGGTGGTTTAGAAGGTATAAAATATCCTCAAAAACAAGGGCTCTAAGCTTTAAGGGTGGTTTAGGAGATATAAAATATCCTAGAAAACAAGGGCTCTAAGCTTTAAGGGTGGTTTAGAAGGTATAAAATATCCTGAAAAAAAAACAAGGGCTCTAAGCTTTAAGGGTGGTTTAGGAGTTATAAAAATCTTCCAAAACAAGGGCTCTAAGCTTTAAGGGTGGTTTAGAAGGTATAAAATATCCTCAAAAACAAGGGCTCTAGGCTTTAAGGGTGGTTTAGAAGGTATAAAATATCCTCAAAAACAAGGGCTCTAGGCTTTGAGGCCTCGTAAATGTGTTCTAGCTTAAAACAAACTACTGAGTCCAATTTGTAACAATTATTGTCTTCCAAATATTGAGGAGGGGGGAGTAGAGGACCCCTGTTATATGCACCCCTGAACACAATCTTAGTACTGTGACCAGTGTGATTAAGGTATACTCTACAAGTTTTGGTAAAGGCTACTTTAATAGTTTTAGCTTCAGATTACAAAAAAAATAATTATTTTAACATTTTAATAAGTAGAGACACTCTTATGGCATACATTCTAGAAGCTCTTTTCTTATTGGAATTATTTATAAATTTAAAAACAAACACTTCAATAAGTATCTTATGGCATTTTGATTCAAAATTTTGTCCTGATCTTTAACATTCTCCCATTATATCAAACATTTTTGGTCCATTCCTTCTCAATGTTTTTGAAAATAACATTGATAAAATATGGTTTTACTTACAAAGTTAATGACATTAGAGGTCATTTGTAGTAATTATAATAACAAAAAAATTTGCAACTTAAAAACCACATAAATCATGTAAGATGAATTTAATTGTTAGTGTAGGAAGTGTGATGAGTTACGGCTAAGTGAAATGCAGCATTGACAACAGTTACGATTTACTGTATCTTTGGAAACATGATAAGATAATAGCTCAAGGTAACAAAGAGATTTACATTTTACGTGGATTATAAACCATGGAGATTTTAGTCTTTTCTGTATAAATGCACAGCTTGAATAGAATTTCAAATGATAATTTCCTTTTATCATTCAGTTGTGACTTGGGGTGCATGGGTTTATGGGTTCATAATTTGGAAGCAGAAGAACAATATTCTAACATTTAATCTCAATTAATAAGTCAGAATATATAACTTTTGAAGCAAAGAATATAATTTATTTTATTACCAAGCATATTACAGAAACTGAATGTTTTATTTTGGGACAGTTCATTGTAGTAATGGCACGTGATTATACGCTTTCATTATATCTATGCTGTTGTGTTTTCTTTATTGGCAGAACATTAGCGAAGCCTATCACTCGAAGGACTGGAGAAATTGTATTTCTGTCTGTCTGCCCGTCCACACAATATCACGAGAATATATCAACCTATGGACTTGAAATTTTTGCATGAGGCTTCATTTCTATGTAAACACTAAATTTGATGATGTTGCTCCTTGGTATTTGGCTGAACTTTAGTGAACATTTCTATCCTGCCTTGCTTTAAAATAAAGTTAATGGATTCTATCATTTGGCGTAAGTATGAATGATGTCAAAACAAATAAAATGTTTTTACTAATTAAGAATTTTACTATGGGAAAGAAAGTTTTCTATCTTATATTATAAATGATAACAAAAAATGAACTATAGCAATAGATTATAATTTTCACATTTGTATAATGTACATTTATTAATAATACTTATTTTGCTAATAAAATAAACAAATTGTAGCAGAGATTAAAAAAAAAAAATTTTTCATGTTTAAAAAATGGATTAAATTTGTTTTTTCTTGTAAAGTGTAAAGCAAAACGCTTGTAGAAATTAAAAATCTAATTTTTAATATTTTATTAACAAAAACTTTTGTTTTTCAAGTTGTTTCAAACTAGCATTAAGATATTAATAGGCTTTTATAATATCATTAATTATATAAACAATAGTCATTATTTTAAACTTCTTTAAACAGAGTTGAAAACCACTGATTGACTCAAACTGTGTACTATTAAGAACAGTCAAAACAGACTAAATTTAACCCGGTTGGAACTGAAATAGCAAGCTGTTACTGTATCGGAACTGATCAAAGCATTACTGGTTTTGCGCACTGCGGGGGCGGACACTGAAGCAGAGGTGGTCATCGTAGCACTACACTGGACACGGACCGACTGGCATCAGTTCTACCAACTCTCCGGAACTACTGGCACCGCGTCAAGCCTTAAATACCCTCAGTTGGCCCGGGTTTTGTAATTGTTCTAACCTAACCCATCTCTCTTATGTAAGATACTCACATAATTGCTTTTGTCTGATTGTTTTGCATTTTCATTTGGATAGTTATTTTTGGTGCTTCTTTGTTTCAACAGAACGAAAACATAACTACTTAATTTAATTCCTGTAAAAACTAAGAACTATTTTAAATTTATTTTAAGAAGGAGAATCTTGGAGGAATTGAAACAATTTTAAATTTTATACAACTAGTAATAATTCCTCAAATTTCTAATGGAAATTTTTGGAATTCACAGCACAAAATAAACATTCACGTTTGAACAATTGAATGATTATACCACTTAATTATAATAAATGTTACTAATTTTTAATCAAAATAAAATACCGTAATATCAAATTAAAAACAATATAAAAAATAAAAAGTATTTATTGTAAAAGTCATGTTGCACTAAAATGTCAACAAGAGGCAAAATAAAATTAGTAAATGCTAAAAAATAGCAAAATCTGTGAATAACATTTAATTAGTTAAATACAATACTACACACTTCCTGGAGTCTGTGCACATTTGGATATTAAGAGTCTCAAGTACTTATATTTAATTCTGTCAGAGCCAGCTGTACTGGCTGCCACCTAGATTCTAGCCTCATAAGAACGATGTTGAACTTCAAAAACTTTTAAGCCCTTACTTATGTTTAGGCGTAAAATTAAAGAAAATGTCTCATTTTAAAGTTACAACCAGTTTTTAATATTTTAATGGTTTATTCAAAAATAAAATCTCAAACTTGTTTGTACTTCACCATTTAAATATAAAAAATGTATACATTTCACAATAAAAACTAAAAAAAGGGTTGGATAAATACTAACCATATTTTTAAAATGAGACACAACCATAACTTTACAACCTCCTATATAAGGAGTAAAAGAGTTTACAAACACAACCAGGATGAAATATAATTTTGCAGAATATCTCTTAGAAACAGGCCACTGTTATAAAAGTATATAAGAAAACGTACAAATATTGAATTTCAGAAAAAAGGGAGAACAATTATATTTGAAAGAACAACACATTTATTTAAATTATAATAGAGATTCATGTAATATATATTGAAATGCAATGCAACTCAGTACAAAAAATCCAATATTTGAACAAATATCAAAATTATGAAAGTTATCCTGAAAGTACACTCTACCAATAAAGATCTATAGTTCATTACATATTATCAAAATATGTTTTATGATTTTTATTTGCTTATAGTTTATTGTGAGGTTATAATGTTACTGTAACCATAATAAGATTGCTGAAACATACACCAACAGTAAAAAGGTTTGAAAGAGTACTATCTTAAGTACCTATTTTCCTAATAAATACATACATAAATACTAGCAGATCCCGTGGCTTCGCACACAATTTCATAGGTTTTGCAACTGTATGGGCACTTCTGGTTCAAGTGAATTATATTTCCAAAGCTAATGTTGTTTGCCTTCTTCCCAAAACCAAGAAAATAAATTAAAAGTG
The DNA here is from genome assembly GCF_021130785.1 of Homalodisca vitripennis. Taxonomy (NCBI): domain Eukaryota; kingdom Metazoa; phylum Arthropoda; class Insecta; order Hemiptera; family Cicadellidae; genus Homalodisca; species Homalodisca vitripennis. The sequence goes on along the minus strand of NC_060214.1, from coordinate 11,511,652 downwards.
TATATTTATGGTCATAGTATTTTACTTTGAAGTTTGTAATTTAGTTCCATTGCTGATTTTGCCTCTTCTATGAGCAATAAGAAGAAAAAAAATATATACATACATATTCTGCTCTAAGAACCCTACTTATGTGAAAAAAAACAACTAATTTAGGTTTGCCAACAGTATTTAAATGTAAAGTAAAGGTTTACATTTAATTGTCTCTTATATCTACACAGCTAGCAGTTACCCACTTCTTTGCACGCAATTTAGTGGGTGTTGCATATGTATGACCACTGCTAGTTGGTCATACACCACAAATGGTTCAAGTGAATTATATTTCCGACGCCAATGTTGAGTTTGCCTTGTTGCCACGATCAAGAAAATAGTCAAAAAGTTAATATTTATGGCCATTCGAATTTACTTTGTTAGATAATAACATTGTCTTTTAGATTTCATACCTAATATTTGATAAAAATACTAAACGTACATTAACAATGACAATACGCGTTTGTTTCTTTATATACTGAAAAATATTGTTAATAGTTTACAACATTTAGAGGAATTGGTTACATTAGTTCAAAAGCACAGTCCAGCGAACTTTCATCTATAGTTCTTGTCGACTGCTTCAAAGGGAGTCCTCAGTGTCAAATTCTGACAATCTTGTGTTTTGAGGCATTTTTTATGATAGACTAGTACCTACCTAATTGCTAAAATCTAAAACGGCATTAAACATATTTGTACTCACTATAAATGTAAACAAATTGAAAATAATAAACAACGTTTACACAAAACTGTTGATTACATTAGAAATGCTCTTTTACTTAATATTTCACAACTTTAGACACCAAGTTGGGAATTTCCAAATAAGAATAGACCTATATATATTATCCTAGAGACCCTAAGATAGTATAGATGTATAGTTTAGGCATGAAAACAAAACAAACAAAGACACTTTTGCATTTATAATATTATTAGGATTAGGGTTTCTAGATACAGTTTTGAGTAATTGTAACAAAAATAAAATCATCTGTTACAACAGCTCTATTATGTAAGATATGACAAAAAATCAAGTTAATTTTACAAACACATAATAATTCAAGTGTAACGTTTAATAAATAACGGAAATTACTGCATGATGGTCATTACTGCTTATATTTATAAATTTTGCTCATGATTTTAAATTTTTGGTAGGCTGAGGTGTCATGGCAACCGTAATAAAATAAAGAAAATACGCATGCTACACGTACATGTACTTTATTATAAAGTGGTCGAACATTCAACCTTTAAGTTGAACAAGAAATTTATTTAAAGATAAATATTATACATCATAACTTAGCGCCTTCAAATAGTGTTTGGCTATTAAATATACATAACTGTCTCGTAATTGCAGTTTATAATGTGTGGGAGCTTTGAACAATTTTATCTTCTAGATTTAACTTGTAACTGATTAAATTTGTAAATCTAAACCATTATCGAATCCACCTAAAGACAAACAAAAGATTTCATTAAAACCGGCCCAGCCATTTAGGAGGAAGTTCAGTGACACGCACACAAGATATATATATATATATATATATATATATATATATATATATATATATATATATATATAAAACTTTTGAAGTCAGGTGGTTTTGGGTTATAGAGCCATATTCGGTTAATTTATGCAGAGGTTTCATTAATTGCTATTGTAGGGACAGTTGCAATAGGCTGATTTTGTATAGAAACCTTACCTAAAATTATATGTTTCAATTTTGATATTTTTCAATGAGTTAAATTTTTATATCATGCTGTTAGTCTCTTGTAAAACGTTTTCAATATATTCACACAAATTTAAAACTAAGATTTAACTTTAGACTTTCATAACTACTTTATATAGAATTGATGAGATTGGACAACAAATTAAATGTAAACAATGTTTTTGTATTAAGAATAAACAAACTGTTTAGCAGTGTTTTGGCTTTCAAATAGTACTAATAGAAGTATTGGATACCATAAATTACTCTATTTCACTTAACAACCCTCTATTTTTCTAAAATTTACATGCAGTACACAATTTTATTGATTACACCACCATTATAAAATAATTCCACAAAATATATGCTGCAGATAGTAGAAAAACTACTACTAACTTTGGCTAAGGATAAGCTGACAATAAGGTCACAGCTTCTATGATTAAATCACTGACTGTAATAACATTTGCAATTGCTCTTTACTTACAACATTATAGATAGATTATAAATTAAAAGTATTATAACTTACATGTTATCTCGACTGGGGTAGGCGTGGATCAGCTTCTTCTGTACTTCTGACTTCTAGTGATGGTCGTTACAGAACGTAATAGGATTTAATAACACTATTACCACGTAGTAGCCGTCACCGTTGTAATAGGTTACAACAAACACCCTATTATTTTTGTCACGTAAACATAACAGTTACTTAGTAAACGGCTATCTGAGAAACAGTCTGGATCTGTCACTTCTACCCATCACCCTATTACAAAAACTACGAGTAATACGGAACGAACGGTGTGTCACTGACACTGGATTCGTTACGTTACCGCTGTCACTATATTTGAGTTTTGTCACGTCATTCACACGTGATTCACAGACCATTCGTGTCGTGTTATGACACGAAAACTTCAATGCACTTGCGTTCTGACTCTGAGGGCTACTATCGTGTTTGTGCATTTCAAGTTGGTTATTGACAGTTCTAACCGTATTAATAGTTTAATAGTAGTGTTTTGGACTTTTTCCACTAGTTTTATACATTAATAAAATTGTGTTTAATAGTTTCACTCAGTTTTTGTAGTTAATATCTTTAATTTTGTGTGACTGGTGTGTGAAACAAAATGAACAGAAAACAGAAGACTAGTTATTTGTGGTCTTACTTCACAACTACGGATCCCGTAAGTAAAATTGCTAGGTGCGATTTATGTGGTCAATTGGCAAGTTTTAAAACTACAGTTTCTAACCTTAGAAAGCATTTAGAAAGAAAACATACCACTGTTGCTTTGCCACCGCCAGGAGGGAAACACTTACCGGTATCAAATGTGGTTGAACCCCTTGCTGTTCCTTCTTTGGCCTCTACTTTAAACAGGACTACATCGAACACCAACATTGCCATGCAGAATGTAAATTCTGACAACATTGCCACTAATAGTTCAATGTGTAATATTGTACCAAATAACCAACCAAGCATTAGGTCCTTCATACCTCAGCCGAAAAAAATTAGTGAAACCCAAAAGAAGAAACTAGACAAGCTCCTCTTAAATGTGTTTGTTCAAGATTACCAACCCTTTTCAGTAGTAGAGGACGAAGGTTTTAAAAAGTTCGTCAATGGTCTAAATCCAAACTATGTTCTGCCAAACAGAAAAACCATTTCATCTTCTATGATACCAGCAGAATATGAGATGTGTTTGAATGCTGTTCGACAAGAAATGCTAACAGTATCAAATGTTACTTTGACAACTGACACTTGGACCTCTTCAAACACAGAGAGTTATATGGCTCTAACTTCCCACCACATTTCTAACGATTTTGAATTAAAATCAATTTTACTTGAGTGTTCTGTCATCAGATCTTCTCATACAAGTGTAAACTTGGCGGTAGAAATAGACAAAATTGTAAAAAAATTTCACCTTGAAGGCAAAATCATGATCATTGTCTCTGACAATGCCAGTAATATTGTAGGGGCTATAACTAATGAACTAAAACTAAAACACTTCGGATGTTTCGCCCATACAATTAATTTAATTTTGCAGGATGCATTGAAGGTTTGTCAGAGCTTAACAGATCGCATAAAAGCTATAGTTTCTCATTTTAAAAGAAGCACTAGTGCTACAGAGAAGCTAAGGGAAGTACAGAAAAATTTGGGACTGGAACCCAAAAAACTAGTTCTACAAGTAGCTACAAGATGGAACTCAACATTTTATATGTTGCAAAGAATTTCAGAGTTGAAGGATGCTGTTAAAACGACAGTGGCTTTAATCAATAAAGAAATTCCAGTGCTCACCGAAGATGAATGGAAGACTTGCTCCGAATTGGTAATGGTTCTGGAACCATTTGAAGAAGTAACCAGAAATATCTCTGGGGAAAATTACCTTACAGCTAGCCAAGTGATTGGATTTATCAATGGACTAGTTTCTGTCTGCAATAAAATGAGAAAAGAAACCCTAAGCGAAGTCTCCAAACGTGTAGTTGATGAATTGCTCAAAGGACTAAAAACCAGATTTTCTAACATTGAAAACAGCAAGACTATAGCTTTGGCGACGTTGTTAGATCCACGTTTCAAGCTTGCAGTATTTTCAGATGAAAAATCAGCTGGATCCATAAAAACCTACTGCACTGAGCTCATGTCAGCCATATGGAGCAAGAAGACAAGCACTTCTGTGACGTCTGTCAGTGGAAGTCAGGAAAAAGACGATGGAAATCAGCCTCTTACAAAACAGGCAAAGTTTTCTATCTGGGCAGACCTTGATAAGATGATAGCATCCAAGAAACCGTCAGGTACGTTAAAATATATTAATCTGTAAACCATATTAAATTGGGTTTAAAAAACACTTTATTATCCACTTAAAATAATTGTATTTTCAGGGTTAAAGGCATCTGCTGTCATATTCAATTACGTGTTAAAACACTTTATTATCCACTTACAATAATTCATTGTATTTTCAGGTTCAAAGACATCTGCTGCAATTGTTGAAATGAACCGTTATTTAGACGAGGAATGCATCGGACGCTCAGAAAACCCACTACTGTGGTGGAAACAAAATGAAGTTTTTTACCCTCTGTTGTCACAAGTTGTAAAAAAACATTTTTGTGCAGTGGCAACATCGGTCCCCTGTGAGAGATTATTCTCAAAAGCAGGATACATAATTACAGAACGACGTACCAGATTATCAGGGAAACGATGTGAACAACTGTTGTTTTTAAATGCTAACAGATATTTAGTGCAATAAGTTTTTTTAGTTGTTCTTAGTTTAGTTTTCTTATTATATGTCAGGCAAACTGTGTTAAGAGCTGTTGTTTTATAATGCCGACATATTTTTAGTACAAGTTTTTTTAGTTGTATATTTTTACTTGCATATTGTAGTTGTAATATACTTTGTATATTTTTTCAATACGTTGTATCTCATAAATTACATTCTAAAAGGTATTGGCTTATCAACTTTATAGCCCTGGTTTAAGACTTAATAGTAACTTAACTTAAGTAAATTTTAAATGACACACTAGTTCATAAGCAATTTAGAATTACGAATAATAATATGTTTTAGTATTGCAACTCTAACCTGTAATTTCAAAAATTAAGTTGAATTATCAGTGTTTGCGGTGACGGGTGTTTGCTGAAGTTACGAGAGCTACGGCTGTAACGTAACTGTCACCATTAAATAATATGGTGACAGTGACAGACCGGCCGAGCGCGAGCGGAGCCACAGCGCCAGGCGGAGCCGGAGCTGTCCCGTAATAGGTGACAAAAATAATAGGCTACTGGAACCTATTACGGCTCCGTCACGTAACGTTGGAACCTATTACGTCAAAGTAACCGTAATTTCCATCACTACTGACTTCTGTCTGGTGCAGCGCCAACAACCACAGCGTCAAGGTCACCATATGATTTATATTTGGAACAGCTGATTAGAGATGCTTACTAGATATAAAAATAGCTAGTAAAACACAATAACTCAAATTTTATTGTTAATGAAATAGCTAGTACATTAAATAAAACATGACTAATAATATTATTATGACATTCTTCATCAATACAGCTACCTTTTATATATTGGCTGAGCGTCAGCAAACAATTTTAATTCCATCTGTCTGTCTGTTTGCATATCTCGTAAACAAACTAGCATATAGCTTTGAAATTACGCATAAAGCTTTACATCTACATATGATGGACGCTGAGTTCGATGATAGTGGATGTCATTCCATGGGATTTGGCTGAGCGTTAGTGAACATTTTTGCACTGGTCTTATGGGTAACCGTGATGGCAACGATAAAATAGAAGAATAAATCATTTTGTAAACAAACTAAATTCATCAATAGAGATTCAATCCTGTAAATTTAAATTAGATTTTTAAACAATAACATAGATAATGACGTGTTGATAATTAAATTAAATATATTCTTCTTATTACTTACTATTACTAAATGTATAATTATAATGTAACTCATTCATGTTATTTTTCAAAAATGATAAGAATTATTCATACTTTACTTCAGGCTAGAAATATGAAACTGAAGTATACAGTGAATTTGTAATTATACTTGACTAATTCTACCAAAAACTTATTTATTTCAGCTATAGATGGATAGAACTGAAAATGGATTAACATTCAATTTTGTTTTTATTTCTTTTTTACAATGTCAAAATGTAAATGCATAAGAAGTGATAATATGAATATATGAGAGGATTGATAGAAAGAACCGAGTGTTTGGAACAAAGATCCTCTGGTCGTGACGATTGGGGGTGAAAAGCTGGGCTATTCCACGTGATCCGTGCAAATTCTTAAAATTTTTTTCTCGTCTAGTTCACAGACTTTCTCCTTGCTCTTTTCAATAAAAAAAGATTTCCGTCACGGGGGAAGAGGTTGAATTTTATTCAGGATCTTATTGCAAATTTTCGACTGGTCATATCAGTGATGAAACGTTTACTATAGGTTTCAGCTTACAAAAAGACACAGGGCGATTTTAGTTCATGCAGGGTGGGATAAATACCCCTCCGCCGCTGTGATGCTGCCCTCTTCCAGTGCCCCCATCCCTGCTCAGCACTCGCCCACTTGCTCTATCCCCTAACCACTGTCACAGGCTAACCTCACACTAAAACGCAAATTCCCTGGATACGTCTATGGCTGTTAGTCTGTTTAATTAATATTTTAAGCTTGTATAGGCCGACACACAAAGATAATATATACTTACACAATAGGTAAGTAACTGCAGTGTGAACAGAGCGAGACACGATCCACACAGCTGAATAAAACAGACACGATTAAATGCTTGCCCCACTCCCCGCCACTGGAGGGACCCCTCCTGCGCGTGGCTCCTCAGATATTTGCCTCAGATGTTTCTTTGTGAGCGGTTGAAACAATACGATATCAGCTCAAGCAGTTACGCTGCTGGTGACCGCATGTCAACCGGCCTCCAGGTCACGTCAGTGGTGGGCGGCACCTTACTCCCAAATCTCGGTGAATAGATTATAGTAATTAGGGCAATAACAGTGCAGCACTTTGGATAATCCTTTTTCATCTACCGCTGAAAGTCGTTTGCCTGTCTCAAAAAACAAAGTTTTGATTGACCTAAATAGTTAAAACGTGGAGATTTAACTAACCAACAACACATGCCCTAAGACGTGTAATAATTTTATACAACACGTGCCCTAACACACCTAGTGTAATTATTATCCTGCACGATGAAAATATGTATTATGGTTTCTTGACAATAATTCTGGGCCAAAGCCTGCATGATCGGTTGAATGCAAATAATATGGTATTCTGATTTGGGGATCTTTCCACTATATTCATGTCATTAAAAACAAATCATGTAATTGCTAATGCCTCAAATAGATTATCGTACAAACCTCTTTTTCGAAATTAAACACTCTTCCGCTCTCATGCATCTATATCTGTCAAACACATTTGCAAAACAGAACCCTCTCAGTTTCCCCCAAAGTTTTCACATCTAATCGATCTACCTTACAAGACATAGACATAATATGATCCTTCCACTTCATAATACATCTTCTTACGAAAAAACATTTCGCTATACGGGAAGAAAACTTTACAATAAACTCCCAATAACCTTAAAAATGAACCACCAATAACAATCTTCAAGAAGAGGCTCCGTGAGCTCCTAATGAATGTCATGTTCTACTCAGTAGACGAACTTCTTAGATGACGGTGGTGGGGCTCTTGACTTTCTTATTGCAGCGTCTGAAATCTAACGCTGTGACACATTTGATTCCTGGAACCAACATCCATCTGAAGAGGTCCAAAACAGTCGGCAACGTAGGAGCTCTAAACGAACTCGCTACATTGTTTCGACATCAGAGACACCTGACTAGAAACATATGTAATCAAGATGAAGTGATGTTCTCATTGTCTCTGGTCAGGTACACAACTGACTGCACTTCGATGTTTCTGAAACGATCTGAAAATAACGGTGGAGCAACCGAGTTTTCTACACATAACGTGGAGCAATGGTGGGAAGGGAGTTGAACTGAAAATATCAACACTTTATATATTATAAGAACAGTTTTAATTAATTAACTCACGTAAGATTTTATTATGTGGATTATATTTATTAAGTTCTGGTGTCTTTTTCTTGTGTAGTGTTTTACTGTCGTCTGCGGTGGTTATTACCTCTGCAGTGAATTTCTCATCAAACTTTTTAATTCACTGCCGGAACAGCATTGCTGGGGACTTCAATCAGCCAGCGACAGTTTGGGATAGTCTTCCAGTATCTTCTTTGAGCAGCTCTTCCGGGTTTCTGGTGGACTTGGCTTCGATTCTGGACCTTCATCAGCTAAATACTGTCAGGAATAAGAGGGGCGTTATCTTGGACTTGATCTTCCGTCCAAATGGAAAATTGCAACTTGTTCCTGATCTCAGACGCTGCGATCTCCCAGCTATATTCAACTATATAGCCAGTTTGTCTTACCCGTTGGTTGATACTACTAATGCGGAAACGCTTTTCAGTCACTTCTGTGATGAACTCAGGAATGCTATTCTAATGAATTGTCCATACAAGAAAATAGGCACAACCTCTTTTCCTCATTGGTTTTTCCACTGATTTGAAAAAACTGATTATTCAGAAGAAGCTATCTCACAAACGTTTCAAGGAAACCTCTGATCCTACTCACTACGCGATCTTCCAGCGACTTAGAGCCCAATGTACTGTTCTTGTTTCTCAGTGTCGTCGTAAGCTCCTGGATCGCATCAATGATTCAGTGTCGAACAACCCTAAAAGTTTTTGGAGCTATGTCAGTCAACAGAGGAAAACATCGAACATACCCAGGATGATTCGTCATGAGGAATCGGTTGCGGAAGATCCTGAAGAAATTTGCCGTGTTTTTTGCCAGCTACTTCGCTACTATTTTTAGTAAAACTCACGATGATCCTCCTGTCTACCATCCTCGAGAGTTCAAAGTCTTAACAACCTGGTGCCTTTCAGTCGAGGCCATTGAGCGTAAGCTTAGCCAGCTGGACCCAAACAAAGGGGCAGGTCCTGATTCCATTCCTCCATCGGTGCTTAAATATTGCAGTGTGGTGATTTCTCCTCATTTATTTATTTATTTCAACATATTCTTCTCTAAAGGTATTTTTTCCAGACTGCTTAAAGACAGGATACATAGTTCCCATATTCAAATCTGGCAATAGTACCCTTGCATCGAACTACAGACCGATTGTTATTTTAAACACATTGTCCAAAGTATTTGAGAGTCTGGTGTTAGATGGACTTGAATTTGAGCTTAAACACCTAGTAGTGCCGCAGCAGCATGGCTTTCGCTCCGGGAGATCCACAACCACTAACCTCATCATTTTTCAACACTACATAACCTCAGCATTCGCAAGAGGTCGGCAGGTGGACTGCATTTATCTGGATTTCGCAAAAGCCTTCGACCGGGTTAGTCACAAACACCTATTGGCTAAATTGGACTCTCTAGGATTCTCCAGTTCTCTCCTGCAATTCTTCCAATCCTATCTTCGGGGTCGAACGCTGAGTGTGAGGTGTGGTACTGCTATTTCTCACCCCATTAGTGCTGAGTCAGGAGTTCCCCAAGGGTCACATCTGGGACCTTTCCTTTTCAACCTCTTCATCAACGATATTGGTGATGCCCTGACCGCCAAACATCTTTTATTTGCTGATGATGTGAAGCCCTTTCTGGAATCATCCTCGGGCCATGATGTGGACCGTCTCAGGGCGTCATTAAGGGCACTGGAGCACTGGTGCTTTAAAAACTCTATGGACCTGAACGTATCTAAATGTTCAGTTATGACCTTTTCCAGATCTCGGAATCCACTTTTGCATGACTATTACCTTGGCAGCGAAATTCTCCATAGAGTCTGGAGGATGAAGGACCTTGGTGTCATAACTACTTCAACTCTCCATCCCGATGAGCATGTGCGGTTCATTTGCGGGAGAGCCAACTCCACGCTTGGCTTCATCTTTCGTTTCTCTGGAGGGCTGCATGTTGACTCTCTAGTAACATTGTATAAGACTCTAGTGCGTCCGCTCCTGGAGTACAACTCTTCTGTGTGGACTCCGTATCAATCTACTCTCATATCGGATATTGAGAGAGTCCAGGTCCGATTCATCAGAGTTGTTGGCTGCCGAATGGGATACAACTACCTTGAAGTCCCTGTACCACTACTGAAGTCTCACTTCCGTCCTCATGACTTAGACATTCGCAGAAGGATTCATGACTCAGTTCTCCTCATGAAGTTGATCAATGGTGTTGTGGGCTGCCCTGAGCTGTTACAGGAGCTTCCTTTTCACATTCCTGGTCGTACAAGATCCCAGGATTTGTTTGAGAGGCTTCAGTACTCCACGTTATACCAGCAACGCAGTACGCTCCCACGCCTTTTACAACTCGGCAATGAGATAGGTGGATCTGTGGACTTTTTCTCTCCTGGTGTGGCTCGATTTCGTAGCCAAGCCGTGCGCCTTCTTACTGCAAATGATGGAGTTGGTGATGAGTGATTGGTGACGCCTTTAGAGGGTCACATATCAGTGTGATGACAAAGGTTAAGTGCATGAGTGATTCTTCTCCGCACATTCTGGCATCGTGATTGTACTGTAATAGGAAGTTTTATAATTATTGCTTGTTATCTTGTTTTTTATTGCTTGTTAAATATTATATATGTATTTATTGCTTGTTATAATATATTATAAGATACATTATTACTTGTCGAAACTTCATATTCTACTGCAGGTTATGTTTAATTATACACGCATACATATATTATACGCACACACAACCCTCACGCCCCCACACACATATAAATCGTTGCTGTGATTATTGCCATAATTTTTTTACTTGTTCATATAGTTGGTGTTATTTATTTGTTGCTTGTTATCTTTGAATATATTATTGCTTGTTGTACTGTATTATAAGATAATTTATCTCTTGTTGAATCTAATTTAACATTTCTTATAAAATGGTGTATGCCGTATATAAATAAATAAATAAATAAAACAGCTAAGGTGAGAGAACGATTATACTTTTAGGAAGGGCTAAGAAAGCTTCCACTGTTTCTGCTTAACACTAAGTGATTTAAAATACTTAGCTATAAGAAAAGTATTTGCAATTTGAAGTCTAAGTATAGGATAAGAGCACTTATGAAGGAAACAGGATTTTCCGGACATTTACCATCGTTCAATGACACAAAAAGTCAGTAACACTACATTTTGACATCTGCAATCTGATCTCTTTTTCAGGTAAATAACTAACCTAAAAAATAATTACAAACTAGGTTAAAATAAACCAATCTTACCAGAGCGTTGTGACACGCCTAAGTCAGGAATCACAACCACTAAGATGTGTGTCAACTTCACCAACTCTAAAACGTGCACTTAATAAAAAACAAAATACAACACTAATTATTATTAAAACTGAACTACAGAATACAGGTCATTCGCCGAAGAACCACCTATGACTGACCAGGGGCCAAAAGTAAATATTAAACGCAGAAACAAGATGGTGGCAAAAAGAGGGAACAGGAGTGGGTCTTTTTTACTATTGGTTCATGCTAGATGAGCTTCTTAAAACAATACTGTGACTCCGCGTTGGGTTACAGTTACACATATATAATCTGTTTGAAACTTTTTGTTTTCTTTTTAGTTAATTTTTCAGATTTGGCAACCAAAGCGGCCCAATCTCGACTGATGGTTAACTGATTTGTTGATCTGCCAATTTAAAGTATGTAGTCTCGGTTAATTTTCTTTAAAAGAAATGAGGCTCTTGATGTATTATGTTGGCTTCATCCCAATTCATAAGATGGTCTTCGAACTAACAATGGTGTGAAAATTTTGTCTTTTCTCTTAAATTCTTTCTCGCGTTTCTTTGTTTTCTTTTATCCTTACGTCCTTACTTAATGTCTTTTTGTCTCGCCTATGTATTTCCTATTGCAACTACACTTTATACTGTAAATACAGTTTTTTGCAAACACGTGTGCCATTTTTTACTTTTGTTTTACGAGACTTTGTCTAAGAATACAACAAACAAAGAACGATACAATTCAGTACAATTACTGAATACAATTAGCTTCCGCGTTCCTACCAGATCCACTAGCCATTAGCGTCTCTTCGAGTACGACCATGCTGGGACCATCTACCTTCGCTTTAGTCCTATTCCTCGACTCATGCATTTCGAGATCTAGATTGGCTCCTCAGTAGAACTTATGGTTGCAGCATTGGGAGCGGTCTGGCGAACTGCTGCTGATGGATGCCTGTTCTGTGATGTCTCATCTTTCAATGCGTGACTGTTATAATTTACTTTATTTCTGTTGTTAGCTTGACTATTTATTTTGTTGAGTTGTTTACGTTGTACATACATATTTATTCTTCGTTATATTTGTCTCATTGTTTATATCGTTAATGGTTTGCATTGTTAATTTTTTATAAATATTTATTTGTTTTGTTAATACTTACACATTTTATTTTTGTAACTGCTTGTTTTCGTTGCTTGATTTTTTATATTGTTAATTGTTACTTTGTCAAATCTTGTGTATTTAGTTTTCTTTTTATTTGCTCGCGTATCAAGTATTGTAGTTATTGCTAGCTTTCTTTTCATGGACTTTATTATATGATACTTAATAATATTTATAATCTTTGTTACACTCTCTTGGCCATCTTTTTTTTATTTTAGTAATAATGTAAAATGGCGTATGCCGTTGGTGAATAAATAAATAGATAAATGTTGTGTGTTTTAAACGCGGTTCTAATGTTGTACTTTATACCTACTCTTCTAATTTTCTCCGGTAATTCCGGCACATAAGGGATTGACAAAAAACGAAAATATATTATTAATATGCAATGGAGGAAACATAGTGTTATGTATATTGGTTCGTATCTATAGATATTTAGTAGTTAAGCACATTTAGAACTATCCAGTTATTTGCATATTAGGCGTATTATGTAGGGGCTCCACTGAACATCCGAACTATCACTGTCAAGCTCATGACCCCGAATTACCGAATAACAAAACAGAAGTTAATAAAACTCACGCTACAATAACAGGCGAAACGTTCTTAGAGTACTTACGACTACAATTCCACACAAAACTACTTTTTCTAAACACACAGTACTTTTCACCAAATAAATGCACTAAGTGCTTTTCTCTGTTTTTCGGCTCATCGCCGACTCCCTTCAAATAAGAATTTATCGTGAAGAGATTTGAAAAAGATTCGTTTTATTTATTCTTTCTTCTTTTTATAGTAATATAACATATTTATTCCCAAATACAATATTTTAAAATGTAACTAAATTATATTTTAAAATGCCAGTAATTATTAATAAATGACAATGATGTATGTATGTTACATAACTTGTAAATTTTTAAAACGCTCATAAACACGTACATTATTTTCTTAATCTTTTCCTATTCTGTAACAAGCATGTAGATTATATGATATGTATATATTGGAAGTGCGTTAAAGGATTGTCGACTGCGACTGATAAATCAAGACATTTAAAGACAGGCTATTATAATTTATCTATATTTTATCCACACGTAATTGAAAGTTTTGGGTGGCAGAATATTTTTGTTCAATTACAGTAGGATGCAATCACCACCTAAGTATTCTATCCATTGGTCTTAGCACAAACGTTCCTGGGTTATTCACCACTCAAGTAGTGACGACATGCGCGTCGTTAACAGTCGGAAAGGTCACTCAAACAAATCGTGATCAAAGATAACCCGTGAATTCTCACGTGGACCAGGTCAACACACACTATTCGTGTTATACTATGCCCAGCCAATAGCAGTTCCTTGCCCAGAGCATCGAACAGTGTCCAGTTACGTCTTGATAGGGACCATTGAATACATATCTTCAGTGTTATGCCATGTCCAGCCAATAGCAGTTCCTTGCTCAGAGCGTCGAACAGTGTCCAGTGACGTCTTGATAAGGACCAGTCAACACACATCTCTAGTGTTGCGCTGTCCAGCCAATAGCAGTTCCTTGCCCAGAGCGTCGAACAGTGTCCAGTGACGTCTCGATAGGGACCAATTAACACATATCTTCAGTGTTACGCCATGTCCAGCCAATAACAGTTCCTTGCCCAGAGCGTCGAACAGTGTCCAGTGACGTCTTGATAGGGACCATTGAACACATATCTTCAGTGTTATGCCATGTCCAGCCAATAGCAGTTCCTCGCCCAGAGCGTCGAACAGTGTCCAGTGACGTCTCGATAAGGACCAGTCAACACACATCTCTAGTGTTGCGCTGTCCAGCCAATAGCAGTTCCTTGCTCAGAGCGTCGAACAGTGTCCAGTTACGTCTTGATAGGGACCATTGAATACATATCTTCAGTGTTATGCCATGTCCAGCCAATAGCAGTTCCTCGCCCAGAGCGTCGAACAGTGTCCAGTGACGTCTCGATAAGGACCAGTCAACACACATCTCTAGTGTTGCGCTGTCCAGCCAATAGCAGTTCCTTGCTCAGAGCGTCGAACAGTGTCCAGTTACGTCTTGATAGGGACCATTGAATACATATCTTCAGTGTTATGCCATGTCCAGCCAATAGCAGTTCCTTGCTCAGAGCGTCGAACAGTGTCCAGTGACGTCTCGATAGGGACCATTGAACACATATCTTCAGTGTTATGCCATGTCCAGCCAATAGCAGTTCCTTGCCCAGAGCGTCGAACAGTGTCCAGTGACGTCTCGATAGGGACCATTCAACACATATCTTCAGTGTTATGCCATGTCCAGCCAATAGCAGTTCCTTGCCCAGAGCGTCGAACAGTGTCCAGTGACGTCTTGATAGGGACCATTGAACACATATCTTCAGTGTTATGCCATGTCCAGCCAATAGCAGTTCCTTGCCCAGAGCGTCGAACAGTGTCCAGTGACGTCTCGATAGGGACCAAAATCAACACATATTTTTCAGTGTTATGCCATGTTCCAGCCAATTAGCAGTTCCTTGCCCAGAGCGTCGACACAGTGTCCAGTGGATGTCTTGATAGGGACCATTGCAACACATATCTTCAGTGTTATGCCATGTCCAGCCAATAGCAGTTCCTTGCCCAGAGCGTCGAACAGTGTCCAGTGACGTCTCGATAGGGACCAATTAACACACATATCTTCAGTGTTACGCCATGTCCAGCCAATAACAGTTCCTTGCCCAGAGCGTCGAACAGTGTCCAGTTACGTCTTGATAGGGACCATTGAATACATATCTTCAGTGTTATGCCATGTCCAGCCAATAGCAGTTCCTTGCCCAGAGCGTCGAACAGTGTCCAGTGACGTCTCGATAGGGACCATTGAACACATATCTTCAGTGTTATGCCATGTCCAGCCAATAGCAGTTCCTTGTCCAGAGCGTCGAACAGTGTCCAGTGACGTCTTGATAGGGACCACTGAACACATATCTTCAGTGTTATGCCATGTCCAGCCAATAGCAGTTCCTTGCCCAGAGCGTCGAACAGTGTCCAGTGACGTCTTGATAGGGACCATTCAACACATATCTTCAGTGTTATGCCATGTCCAGCCAATAGCAGTTCCTTGCCCAGAGCGTCGAACAGTGTCCAGTGACGTCTCGATAGGGACCACTGAACACATATCTTCAGTGTTATGCCATGTCCAGCCAATAGCAGTTCCTTGCCCAGAGCGTCGAACAGTGTCCAGTGAAGTCTTGATAGGGACCATTGAACACATATCTTCAGTGTTATGCCATGTCCAGCCAATAGCAGTTCCTTGCCCAGAGCGTCGAACAGTGTCCAGTGATGTCTTGATAGGGACCATTCAACACTATCTTCAGTGTTATGCCATGTCCAGCCAATAGCAGTTCCTTGCCCAGAGCGTCGAACAGTGTCCAGTGACGTCTTGATAGGGACCACTGAACACATATCTTCAGTGTTATGCCATGTCCAGCCAATAGCAGTTCCTTGCCCAGAGCGTCGAACAGTGTCCAGTGACGTCTTGATAGGGACCATTGAACACATATCTTCAGTGTTATGCCATGTCCAGCCAATAGCAGTTCCTTGCCCAGAGCGTCGAACAGTGTCCAGTGACGTCTCGATAGGGACCAATTAACACATATCTTCAGTGTTACGCCATGTCCAGCCAATAACAGTTCCTTGCCCAGAGCGTCGAACAGTGTCCAGTTACGTCTTGATAGGGACCATTGAATACATATCTTCAGTGTTATGCCATGTCCAGCCAATAGCAGTTCCTCGCCCAGAGCGTCGAACAGTGTCCAGTGACGTCTTGATAGGGACCATTGAACACATATCTTCAGTGTTATGCCATGTCCAGCCAATAGCAGTTCCTTGTCCCAGAGCGTCGAACAGTGTCCAGTGACGTCCTCGATAGGGACCATTGAACACATATCTTCAGTGTTATGCCATGTCCAGCCAATAGCAGTTCCTTGCCCAGAGCGTCGAACAGTGTCCAGTGACGTCTTGATAGGGACCATTGAACACATATCTTCAGTGTTATGCCATGTCCAGCCAATAGCAGTTCCTTGCCCAGAGCGTCGAACAGTGTCCAGTGACGTCTCGATAGGGACCAATTAACACATATCTTCAGTGTTACGGCCATGTCCAGCCAATAACAGTTCCTTGCCCAGAGCGTCGAACAGTGTCCAGTTACGTCTTGATAGGGACCATTGAATACATATCTTCAGTGTTATGCCATGTCCAGCCAATAGCAGTTCCTCGCCCAGAGCGTCGAACAGTGTCCAGTGACGTCTTGATAGGGACCATTGAACACACATATCTTCAGTGTTATGCCATGTCCAGCCAATAGCAGTTCCTTGCCCAGAGCGTCGAACAGTGTCCAGTGACGTCTTGATAGGGACCATGAACACATATCTTCAGTGTTATGCCATGTCCAGCCAATAGCAGTTCCTTGCCCAGAGCGTCGAACAGTGTCCAGTGACGTCTTGATAGGGACCATTGAACACATATCTTCAGTGTTATGCCATGTCCAGCCAATAGCAGTTCCTTGCCCAGAGCGTCGAACAGTGTCCAGTGACGTCTTGATAGGGACCATTGAACACATATCTTCAGTGTTTATGCCATGTCCAGCCAATAGCAGTTCCTTGCCCAGAGCGTCGAACAGTGTCCAGTGACGTCTTGATAGGGACCATTGAACACATATCTTCAGTGTTATGCCATGTCCAGCCAATAGCAGTTCCTTGCCCAGAGCGTCGAACAGTGTCCAGTGACGTCTTGATAGGGACCATTGAACACATATCTTCAGTGTTATGCCATGTCCAGCCAATAGCAGTTCCTTGCCCAGAGCGTCGAACAGTGTCCAGTGACGTCTTGATAGGGACCATTGAACACATATCTTCAGTGTTATGCCATGTCCAGCCAATAGCAGTTCCTTGCCCAGAGCGTCGAACAGTGTCCAGTGACGTCTTGATAGGGGACCATTGAACACATATCTTCAGTGTTATGCCATGTCCAGCCAATAGCAGTTCCTTGCCCAGAGCGTCGAACAGTGTCCAGTGACGTCTCGATAGGGACCAATTAACACATATCTTCAGTGTTACGCCATGTCCAGCCAATAGCAGTTCCTTGCCCAGAGCGTCGAACAGTGTCCAGTTACGTCTTGATAGGGACCATTGAATACATATCTTCAGTGTTATGCCATGTCCAGCCAATAGCAGTTCCTCGCCCAGAGCGTCGAACAGTGTCCAGTGACGTCTTGATAAGGGACCATTGAAACACATATCTTCAGTGTTATGCCATGTCCAGCCAATAGCAGTTCCTTGCCCAGAGCGTCGAACAGTGTCCAGTGACGTCTTGATAGGGACCATTGAACACATATCTTCAGTGTTATGCCATGTCCAGCCAATAGCAGTTTCCTTGCCCAGAGCGTCGAACAGTGTCCAGTGACGTCTTGATAGGGACCATTGAACACATATCTTCAGTGTTATGCCATGTCCAGCCAATAGCAGTTCCTTGCCCAGAGCGTCGAACAGTGTCCAGTGACGTCTTGATAGGGACCATTGAACACATATCTTCAGTGTTATGCCATGTCCAGCCAATAGCAGTTTCCTTGCCCAGAGCGTCGAACAGTGTCCAGTGACGTCTTGATAGGGACCATTGAACACATATCTTCAGTGTTATGCCATGTCCAGCCAATAGCAGTTCCTTGCCCAGAGCGTCGAACAGTGTCCAGTGACGTCTTGATAGGGACCAATCAACACATATCTTCAGTGTTTATGCCATGTCCAGCCAATAGCAGTTCCTTGCCCAGAGCGTCGAACAGTGTCCAGTGACGTCTTGATAGGGACCATTGAACACATATCTTCAGTGTTATGCCATGTCCAGCCAATAGCAGTTCCTTGCCCAGAGCGTCGAACAGTGTCCAGTGACGTCTCGATAGGGACCAATTAACACATATCTTCAGTGTTACGCCATGTCCAGCCAATAACAGTTCCTTGCCCAGAGCGTCGAACAGTGTCCAGTTACGTCTTGATAGGGACCATTGAATACATATCTTCAGTGTTATGCCATGTCCAGCCAATAGCAGTTCCTCGCCCAGAGCGTCGAACAGTGTCCAGTGACGTCTTGATAGGGACCATTGAACACATATCTTCAGTGTTATGCCATGTCCAGCCAATAGCAGTTCCTTGTCCAGAGCGTCGAACAGTGTCCAGTGACGTCTTGATAGGGACCATTGAACACATATCTTCAGTGTTATGCCATGTCCAGCCAATAGCAGTTCCTTGCCCAGAGCGTCGAACAGTGTCCAGTGACGTCTCGATAGGGACCATTCAACACATATCTTCAGTGTTACGCCATGTCCAGCCAATAACAGTTCCTTGCCCAGAGCGTCGAACAGTGTCCAGTGACGTCTTGATAGGGACCATTGAACACATATCTTCAGTGTTATGCCATGTCCAGCCAATAGCAGTTCCTTGCCCAGAGCGTCGAACAGTGTCCAGTGACGTCTTGATAGGGACCATTGAACACATATCTTCAGTGTTATGCCATGTCCAGCCAATAGCAGTTCCTTGCCCAGAGCGTCGAACAGTGTCCAGTGACGTCTCGATAGGGACCAATTAACACATATCTTCAGTGTTACGCCATGTCCAGCCAATAACAGTTCCTTGCCCAGAGCGTCGAACAGTGTCCAGTTACGTCTTGATAGGGACCATTGAATACATATCTTCAGTGTTATGCCATGTCCAGCCAATAGCAGTTCCTCGCCCAGAGCGTCGAACAGTGTCCAGTGACGTCTTGATAGGGACCATTGAACACATATCTTCAGTGTTATGCCATGTCCAGCCAATAGCAGTTCCTTGTCCCAGAGCGTCGAACAGTGTCCAGTGACGTCTCGATAGGGACCATTGAACACATATCTTCAGTGTTATGCCATGTCCAGCCAATAGCAGTTCCTTGCCCAGAGCGTCGAACAGTGTCCAGTGACGTCTCGATAGGGACCAATCAACACATATCTTCAGTGTTACGCCATGTCCAGCCAATAACAGTTCCTTGCCCAGAGCGTCGAACAGTGTCCAGTGACGTCTTGATAGGGACCATTGAACACATATCTTCAGTGTTATGCCATGTCCAGCCAATAGTAGTTCCTTGCCCAGAGCGTCGAACAGTGTCCAGTGACGTTTCGATAGGGACAAATCAACACATATCTTCAGTGTTACGCCATGTCCAGCCAATAACAGTTTCCTTGCCCAGAGCGTCGAACAGTGTCCAGTGACGTCTCGATAAGGACCAGTCAACACATATCTTCAGTGTTACGCCATGTCCAGCCAATAACAGTTCCTTGCCCAGAGCGTCGAACAGTGTCCAGTGACGTCTCGATAGGGACCAATCATTACATATCTTCAGTGTTACGCCATTTCCAGCCAATAACAGTTCCTTGCCCAGAGCGTCGAACAGTGTCTAGTTACGTCTCGATAGGGACCAATCAACACATATCTTCAGTGTTACGCCATGTCCAGCCAATAACAGTTCCTTGCCCAGAGCGTCGAACAGTGTCCAGTGACGTCTCGATAGGGACCAATCAACACATATCTTCAGTGTTTACGCCATGTCCAGCCAATAACAGTTCCTTGCCCAGAGCGTCGAACAGTGTCCAGTGACGTCTCGATAGGGACCAATCAACACATATCTTCAGTGTTACGCCATGTCCAGCCAATAACAGTTCCTTGCCCAGAGCGTCGAAAAGTGTTCAGTGACATCTCGATGGGGGACAGTCAACACAAATCTCCAGTGTTGCGCTGTCCAGCCAATAGAAGTTTTCAGGAGTAATCGTCGTGTTCCAGTAAGAACACGTGTGCCACAGACCAAGAGAAGTAACAGACTCGGCATAACACTTGCTCGGCGGAGCTAGGTCAGCTATTTCACCGATAAAGTGGGGAGAAACCACTCCCGAGCGTCGCGTCTTTCTTTTTTTACCATTGTACCTTATTACAGTCCACTAATACAAGTTATGCTTCTACAATTGTAGTTAATTAAAAAATGATACTATCAAAGTTGTTGGATTGGAACTTTTTATGAAAACAATTATTTTTTTAAATTTAATGTAGTTTGATGAACTTTAAGTAATGTTTTATTATGTTTCTTCTACAATCATAGATATTTGTAAAATATTTAAACCTTTTTCTTAACTTTTTATACATCATATAAAACAAAATTATCACTGTATAATTATTTCTTCTTCAATAGGTTTTTATAGTATCGCCATTTCATTTATATAATATATTACAACTATAGTTATCAAACTAACGTTCAGGGATATTATATCCAATTTAATTGACAAATGTAAGTAAGAAAAATAGTCACTGTAGAAGACCTATAGACTAGTTAGATAACAATTTAGGGTAGGTCTGGCCCTACGGTTAACTCATACTAATGGTAAAAGTTGGTCATTTGTTAACTCAAATCTGGCCCAACGACTTTCTCGGTGACAAAAATCGCCTGACCAAATAAACAAAAACTTTATCACAGAAGGTAAGAATTAAATATTACTTAAGGAAACCTTGTGTAATCAATCGGATAAGTAATCTTCGAGTAAATCACGTAAAGGTTTTTAAACAACCGTCTTTAATTATTATTAAACATCTTGGTCAATCAAGTGTATGATTTTATCTGTATAAAAGCTCAATTTAAATCTTACACACTCACAATGAAGAAAGTCTGGGGCTGAAACAAACTTGCGGCAAAGCTTTTTTACTGCGTAAGCCAATAACACAGGGTGCCGAAACTATTGTTACGGCCCTGGATATCGTTGCGGGTGCGGTCGAGTGCCAACTATCGATTATTCCTGTCTCCTGAGATAAATGAAGGGAATGTCACGCGATGGTCAAATGTTTCTGAAGAGCAAGGTTGCTATGTTTTATTTGATAATAATTAGATTGCTTAGTTTAAAATAAAATTGTAACTATTTGTAGATAGTTTTGTCTTTATGTTATATGCTTAAAGTGTGTACTTTTCACCAACACTTTTAAAAGTTCGTGCTGTTTACAAGTTCACATATTCAATGTATCAACATTAAATTTATAATTTACACGCAAAGCTCAATCAGAAAAATATATTAAAACGTTAGAAAATAGAAGATTAAATTTAAAATTCAAATTTGTTATATAGAAAATGTTGCGAAATATTTTGACTGAACCACCAAATTCCAGTGTAAAAATGTTTCGGACTGTTTGTTTCGTTCGGTTATTTTCAGATTATATATTTTTTGTACTGTAAAGCGTATTGTATAAAAGACAAAATTGGTGGAACTTATAGGCTGACAGACAAAACAAAGGAACTTATGGGCTGACAGACAAGACAGTGGAACTTATGGACTGACAGACAAGACAGTGGAACTTATGTGCTGACAGACAAGACAGTGGAACTTATGTGCTGGCTGACAGACAAGACAGTGGAACTTATGTGCTGGCTGACAGACAAGACAGTGGAACTTGTGTGCTGACAGACAAGACAGTGGAACTTATGTGCTTACAGACAAGACAGTGGAACTTATGTGCTGGCTGACACACGAGACAGTGGAACTTATGTGCTGACAGACAAGACAGTAGAACTTATGTGCTGACTGACAAGACAGTGGAACTTATGTGCTGGCTGACAGACAAGACAGTGGAACTTATGTGCTGACAGACAAGACAGTGAAACTTATGGACTGACAGAAAAGACAGTGGAACTTATAGACTGACAGACATGACAGTGGAACTTATGGGCAGTATGCAGCGGGATTTTGAAAATAAGAAAATCACAATCTATGGTTTTGTAATCCTATTTAAATTCCTCCTTTTGAGTTTAATTTTTATACATAAATCATCATCATATGAATGCATAAGCTATAAAAAGAATTTAATGTGATTATGAATATCATAAAAAGGGAGAGAAAGATTATTAGCAAGCGGTTTATTTATGTACATAACCTTTCACAATAGCGCACGAACGCGTTTTATTTAAATTGTTATAAAAATACTATAAACACAAAATAATCTATCCACATAATCTCAATTATAGCTTTCCCTTTTAAAAAGGAAAACATATTGTAGTTATTATTATATGAGTTTTAAGTTTATTTGGACGGTTTTTAATTAAACTTAAAAAGAAGATAAATCTTCACTGAATTAACTTTTAAGCGGTACTCAATACACCTAAGTTTTTAAACATTATAATTGGCAAATCGAACTCATTAATTTGCACAGTAAAAAACTAGCAAATAAAAACTTTTAAATAGCAGCATAGAGCTTATACATCAAGTAAAATTAATAAAGTCCAAATAAAAACACTTACCCATTGAAATCAACCTCTAATCCATTTATCAAATACAATAAACATTAAAATCACTTTTGAATAGAAGCTGTTTAAAGTAAGTATTCGTTGAAGGTCTTGAAAAGACAGTTCCTTATTAAGGGTTTACAAAGATAAAAATGTCTTTCTCTCTAATACACTAGTTTTGTTGTTTTTCCAACATGGCATTTTATTCACGTCTTACTTAATTGTGTATGAATATATTTTGTAAAAATTGCGCAGGAATTACACACAATTTCTACAATATAACATTAATACTGATTAATATTTTGGTCTAGTTAGAAGTTAATCTTAGAAGTAACCAAGTGTTTGAATCAATCCATATAGAGATATTGACATTTCCTATCATTGTATATTACACAAAGTATAGCAATACGTCTAAAGGTTTGAAATCTAAAATCTTCTTCGGGTGAATTTAAAATGTACCAAGGGACTAACGCTCATTTAACGTAACGAACTAATATTCTGTAGAACTGCACCAAGTCCAGACGGGAGAAAATAAATCCAAGCGATGTCACTGCACAGAAGAGAAGAGCACAAACACACCACAACCGAACTGCATCAAACTGATACGATCAGCATCAGACTAGTCCAGACTGGAGAAAATGAATCTAAGTGGTGTCACTCCACAGAAGAGAAGAGCACAAACACACCACAACCGAACTGACGAACTGCATCAAACTTGATACGATCAGCATCAGACTGAGTCCAGTCTGAACTCAGACTGGAGGATATGAATCTAAGCGGTGTCACTCCACAGAAGAGAAGAGCACAAACACACCACAACCGAACTGACGAACTGCATCAAACCTGATACGATCAGCATCAGACAGAGTCCAGACGGGAGAAAAATAAATCCAAGCGATGTCACTGCACAGAAGAGAAGAGCACAAACACACCACAACCGAACTGCATCAAACTTGATACGATCAGCATCAGACTGAGTCCAGTCTGGACTCAGACTGGAGGAAATGATTCTAAGCGGTGTCACTCCACAGAGGAGAAGATCACAAACCCACCACAACCGAACTGCATCAAACCTGATACGATCAGCATCAGACTGAGTCCAGTCTGGACCCAGACTGGAGAAAATGATTCTAAGCGGTGTCACTCCACAGAGGAGAAGATCACAAACCCACCACAACCGAACTGCATCAAACCTGATACGATCAGCATCAGACTAGTCCAGACTG
Organism: Homalodisca vitripennis; assembly: GCF_021130785.1. Lineage (NCBI taxonomy): Eukaryota > Metazoa > Arthropoda > Insecta > Hemiptera > Cicadellidae > Homalodisca > Homalodisca vitripennis. Next base: position 11,487,509 of record NC_060214.1, on the reverse strand, counting down.
GAGAAAATGAATCTAAGTGGTGTCACTCCACAGAAGAGAAGAGCACAAACACACCACAACCGAACTGACGAACTGCATCAAACTTGATACGATCAGCATCAGACTGAGTCCAGTCTGAACTCAGACTGGAGGATATGAATCTAAGCGGTGTCACTCCACAGAAGAGAAGAGCACAAACACACCACAACCGAACTGACGAACTGCATCAAACCTGATACGATCAGCATCAGACAGAGTCCAGACGGGAGAAAATAAATCCAAGCGATGTCACTGCACAGAAGAGAAGAGCACAAACACACCACAACCGAACTGCATCAAACTTGATACGATCAGCATCAGACTGAGTCCAGTCTGGACTCAGACTGGAGGAAATGATTCTAAGCGGTGTCACTCCACAGAGGAGAAGATCACAAACCCACCACAACCGAACTGCATCAAACCTGATACGATCAGCATCAGACTGAGTCCAGTCTGGACCCAGACTGGAGAAAATGATTCTAAGCGGTGTCACTCCACAGAGGAGAAGATCACAAACCCACCACAACCGAACTGCATCAAACCTGATACGATCAGCATCAGACTGAGTCCAGACTGGAGAAAATGAATCCAAGCGGTGTCACTGCACAGAAGCCAAGAGCACAAACACACCACAACCGAACTGGCGAACTGTATCAAACTTGATACGATCAGCATCAGATTGAGTTCAGTCTGGACCCAGACTGGAGAGAATGAATCTAAGCGGTGTCACTCCACAGAGGAGAAGAGCACAAACCCACTACAACCGAACTGCATCAAACCTGATACGATCAGCATCAGACTAGTCCAGACTGGAGAAAATGAATCCAAGCGGTGTCACTGCACAGAAGCCAAGAGCACAAACACACCACAACCGAACTGGCGAACTGTATCAAACTTGATACGATCAGCATCAGACTGAGTCCAGTCTGGACCCAGACTGGAGTAAATGAATATAAGCGGTGTCACTGCACTGCACAGAAGCCAAGAGCACAAACACATCACAACCGAACTGACGAACAAAAGCCAATAGTGTATCAACCGCTTGAATCCATTCTCTCCAGTCTGGACTTGATGCAGTTCGTCAGTTCGGATGTGATATGTTTGTGCTCTTGGCTTCTGTGCAGTGACACCGCTTATATTCATTTACTCCAGTCTGGGTCCCAGACTGGACTCAGTCTGATGCTGATCGTATTAGTTTGATGCAGTTCGGTTGTGGTGGGTTTGTGCTCTTCTCCTCTGTGGAGTGACACCGCTTAGATTCATTCTCTCCAGTCTGGGTCCAGACTGAACTCAATCTGATGCTGATCGTATCAAGTTTTATACAGTTCGCCAGTTCGGTTGAGGTGTGTTTGTGCTCTTGGCTTCTGTGCAGTGACACCGCTTGGATTCATTTTCTCCAGTCTGGACTAGTCTGATGCTGATCGTATCAGGTTTGATGCAGTTCGGTTGTAGTGGGTTTGTGCTCTTCTCCTCTGTGGAGTGACACCGCTTAGATTAATTTACTCCAGTCTGGGTCCAGACTGGACTCAGTCTGATGCTGATCGTATCAGGTTTGATGCATGCAGTTCGGTTGTGGTGGGTTTGTGATCTTCTCCTCTGTGGAGTGACACCGCTTAGAATCATTTTCTCCAGTCTGGGTCCAGACTGGACTCAGTCTGATGCTGATCGTATCAGGTTTGATGCAGTTCGCCAGTTCGGTTGTGGTGGGTTTGTGCTCTTCTCCTCTGTGGAGTGACACCGCTTAGAATCATTCTCTCCAGTCTGGGTCCAGACTGAACTCAATCTGATGCTGATCGTATCAAGTTTGATACAGTTCGCCAGTTCGGTTGAGGTGTGTTTGTGCTCTTGGCTTCTGTGCAGTGACACCGCTTGGATTCATTTTCTCCAGTCTGGACTAGTCTGATGCTGATCGTATCAGGTTTGATGCAGTTCGGTTGTGGTGGGTTTTGTGCTCTTCTCCTCTGTGGAGTGACACCGCTTGGATTCATTCTTTTCAGATTGGACTTGATGTTTATGATTCCATTTAATAACAGATAATGAATTATGGTTTTCAAAAAAGTAATTAATTTAAATTGGGCTCTTTAAAACATTTAAATAAATTGTTATTGTCATTGTAAATTGACTGGATACATGTACACAAGAGGTGATAGCGGGTTTATTACTCACTCGATAAATCATACTCGTACCTACATTTAGATTTGGGTAGTGTATATACGGTAAGACAATAGAGAACTTTGAAAGAGGTTCACTTGACACGGAATGTATCCACATAACTATAATGAACCCCGTACACAAACAGTAATGTGGGAGACTGGGAACACATTTCGCGGTGAACAGAAACAAAAAGTTGCCACCTTCAAGACGCTGCTTATGAAATTAACCCAGATATCCGGGGTTCCGCAGGGAGCGTATTGTGTTCCTTATTCAGGGTGTACAAAGGCGTGTAAGCTTTCAAATCAGGACATCGAGCGGAACACCGGAACATGCAAACAAAGGAATGGAGCATTGTTGGACCCGAGTAGCGCCGAGAACGGCCGAGCGGTTACGGAGCCACCCGAGTGGTTCCTGTGCCACCCGAGTAGCTACGAACTCCTGCTCGAGAAGCAACAGTTGGTTTCTCCATAAAGTTAACCAAATCTGTTTTATGTTTGACCTAATCCCAGGTTATTATATCGTCCTAGTCATCAACAACTATCATACTAGCGCAGCAGTGAACACTACGATATTTAGGCTAATCTAGAGTTGATTTCGTATGTTAACAACAATGGTAAGGAATCTTACACCAACTGCAATCTGCCGTCTGGTAAAGTTAATGTATGATTATAGTATGACATTTAGAGTCGGACGGCACAGTTATTCTCACATAAAATATAAAATTTGAGAAGATATGGATAAATTGAGCTAAAGTAAATTGATCAATACACTAGGAAAGCGTTTAAATTATTCACACAGCTTCAACCCATATTTTATGAAGAGCACAGTTTTAAAACCAAATGAAATAAAAAAATAAAATTATTGTGATTACATTTTGCAGTTACCATCGCCTATTAAAATCACTTCTAGCGCTGGTGTCAGTTTTCATAATGGGAGTTCTAGACAAATACCAGAATCTCGTCAGATCTGCAAACAGTGATTGACGCCATACAATAGTTGAAGGGAGATTTTAACACCTTGAGCGTTTAGACATTTCCAATTGAGTTTAACAATCTGATTATACAATAAAACCATCCTGTGAAGGCAATCAACAGTTAGTTTTAAAATTTGGTTTGAAAGAGTCAGTGAAGTCAGTTTTGCGTTAAGGTAAATGTAGCAGGCTTTAATTGTAGCTTGGAGACTCATAAAATGATTGTTTGCACAGGCTTCCTACAGGACGAATCCACATAGAAAAGGCAAGGCTGAAATTAAGCCATAGTACTATGTACCAATACCCGATTAAAACATTAATACCTGCAGGCAATTTGGCACTAAAATGATCAACGTGATGAGTCCATGTTAACACTGGATCAAGTTGTGCCCCATAGAAATTTCCAAGCAATTAATCTAGTAAGGAATATGCCATTATAGTGGCAGGACCACTTTTAACGTCTATGGACCCAATGGAAAATTCAGAACATTGGATTTTGATGAGTTTATCTGAGCATTGTTCATTATTTAATGAGGCTTTTGAAATATTGGACACAAATTTTAAGGCCAAGACACATCTATAGCTGCAAACTTTCTTGAGCTATCTCTAAACCAGAGACTCTTGTCATCTGCATACAGTAGACGTTTTCCATACAGTAGTATGATTCAATGTCATTGACATGTATCAGGAGAAAAATTGGACAAAGTATTGATCCCTGGGCGATTCCGTAGATAAGTGCAGTAGGTCTTGGAATTTATTCAAAATTGGGCGAATATAGTTATATGGCTTGGAAATTAAATAATCTATGAAAGCGGGCAGCGGCACGAATCTTATGCGTAGGATACTAGTTTTTGTCAAGCTATGTTGTGAGCTTGACGGATTCAAATTCTCTAGAAAAATTATCGGCTAGATCGCAGTTGCGTCAATTATTATTTTGTACTTTCTGAAGCCAAACTGGCCTTTTTCATGACATTTTCTGAATATTTTACTTGTGACGGGAAATATATAGACACAGTTCTTAAAAACTGGATGCACTTTTGCAACTTTCAGGAGAGAGACAGAAAGAAAGAATTCTGTTTGAAAAGATAGACTAATTTGGTTAATAGTTTCAAAACATGCTTTGGGCATTCTTTATGAGCATGTCAATGCATAAAATCTCTTTGTATGGAATTTTAAGATTGATGAATTCATCTCTTTCTCAAATACAGAAGCTAATATGGAGTTTACATTCCCCTGTGGAGGTGATGGACATGGATCTTGCCGGCCAGCATAGATGCGAAAGGTAAGATAAACAAGGTTTTACCAAAGAGGCATCACCCACAAGTCTTCCTCCAAATTGGAATTTATTGTTTACCATTACATCGTTTTCCGTTTATAACATCCCAGCCAGTTTTAGAAGAAATAATTTATTTTGAGACATCATACGCTTCGCAGCCTGACTCACCCTGCAGTACATTCTTGCATAAACTTGTGAACTTTTAACTCTCCATTGACAGTGGTTCCAATAATTTCGAAAAAGCTGACGTAATTTATCTTGTGTATCGAATTACAGTAGGACAACATATCCTGAAATGGAAATTTAAATGATCATCAGAAGTTTTGAACTGTTATACTACAAGTTTCGCCACATTAAAACATTTTCAGTTTTCTTTCAAATAAACCTCGAGGACAGCAATATGTCATGCCCTCGCGTCTCTTATTGTTTTAGTATTTGTTGGTTTACCCTGTTTACATTGTTCTTTTGACAGTTACCCTCGTTGGTAATTTTACTAAACATTTAAGTGGAAATGACACTAACAAATCGACTAATCTTTTAGTGAATGGGATTACTGTTTAGTGCACCAAAATTAAAGTTACTAATTAAATGCTGTTTTTGTGTTTATCCAGGTCCGTAATAAACATGCAGAAAAAGGTGTGTGTGTGTGTGTGTGTTTGCCTAAAAAGATCTGTAAATACCAGCAACAATTAATTTTGATTGCTTCTTTGAAGTTTGATTCTGACTGATTTGAAGCCCTTTTCAGACGTTCTTTGAATGAAAAATTTGTAAAAGTAAAATTTTGTTGCGAAAAATAGTTACACCGCCTCCCTTAGAGATCTGTCTGCAGTGTGCGTTTGCCAATATGTAATTTGAAATTTTGCACAGACAAAGGTTTTTGCTCTTAAAAGCGTTTTTGGTAACAACGATGAGATCCTTTTTCAGACCTTCACGCAAAAGTTGAAGTTCTCCAATCACTTTCGAATTGGGCAATTCTATGAATCATTTGGGATGAGCCATTATGTTGGATTAGTGATGTTTTTATTTCCAGCAATTTGTTCTGGCTAAATTAGCACTTCGCCAAAGAGTTCCACTTTGTCATTTGTCACAACAGCCTCTTTAGGCGCGTTTGATTGCTCTAGTCTCAGAGCTTCAGTACAAGAATGAACAGTTCTTGCCAACGGCGCAGTGTAGCGGATAAGGCAACGTCGAGCGTGGCTGCTGCTTGGATGGGTGATCGCTGAGCGATCCTGTCCTTGCAAGCAGCCCGTCTGCCCGGCCATTGGTGGTGTTTTTGGAAGTCACTTTTAAGCCATTGCTCCTCAGATTGTGTTAGAGAGGGCTTCTTAGCCCTAAATTTACTTAGTAAAATAAGACTTTTTACTTTACGTTCAGTCTCTCAAAGTTGAGAGATGACACTAAGGACAAGAGTAAGCCTCGGGACAATGTTGGAAGAGATAGTGGTTGCAAGAGTCGGTTGCAGTTCTAGGGATTTTGGAGAGGTCTCATCCCGGCCAGTAGCAGCTCTCCCCACACTGTCAGACGTCGGCCGTGTCTCGAGGAGAACTTGAGGATCTGGAGATCTTGGGGAGATCTCAATCCCAGCCAGTAGCAACTCTCCCCGCACTGTCAGACGTTGACCGTGTCTCGAGGACAACCTCCAGCCAGCGCTCTGGTATTGTACCTGTCAACCATTCTCTCCATGTGTTATTTAATATAAAATCAATTAGGTAATCCAATATTGTACACAAATATTATGTAAATATAATTCGGATGATTTGGACACTACGTTTCCTATCGTGGTGTAATAAATCCATTACACAACTTGTTAGATAAGTACACGCCTTTTACTAGTACTTTACTCATCTACTTTTTCTCATTTTATGGACATAAAACAACAGTAGTGCCTTGAGAAATCTCATTAAAAATAGTTAAAATTATGCCGAAATAGATAAAATCACCGTTTACAGAGTAAAGTCTAGGATAATGAAATGAAGGCTAGGTATGCGCTCTATTGGTCACATATTAGTCTTAATTAATAATAAAGACTTGTTTAAAATTAAAATTACAAATATATGACCAATACATACTTTTTAATTGAATAATTCTCTGTTCAGAAATGTTGAATATTCACGAAGCATCTGCTACGAGTCATGAGTACTTTCTATACTACACTGGTAAATTACAGTAAGGAGGAACTAGTCAGTCCATGAAATGTTATCTCTTTTCAGAATATATCTAACTAATTTAATATAATTTTGAAGAAAAAGGTTAGAAAAACTGAATATTGTACTTGAGTATAATACGGTAATAGTAGAAGATTGAACATAACACAGGAATAAATGTGTATTCGGCTTTAAACAAAGCGAATGTGTTATTAATTATGGTTTAATTATCGTATGTTTGATAATACACGTTATGGTTTATATTCTTAAAATATACTATTCAGTCGTTTTTCATAATGACCGCGAATACAGTAGTTTGTTTAGCAGTGAATGGATTAATCTCAAGTTTGTACATGCTTCTTACAGCATTGATAAGAATTTGAGAAACACGTGCTTCTTCGTTTGTCCCACCAATCTTGCAATGGCGTAGCTACCTTGGGTGGCACCCGGTGCGGTAGTTGCTGGTGTCACCCCATCGAAAGCAAAAAGCAATAAATTTTATATGATGAAGGTTATGGATAATTTATTATTTATAATATTGAAGAAATAGCAAACCAATAATAACTAAGATAAAAAAGGAATTGTTATACAATTAAAATTTCTTCTTTCTAGCTTTGACAGCTGCAAACTCATCAATAATTTCATCGAAATTTATATTTTGTATTGCCTCGTGTTCGATGGCTAATATACAAAGATTGCTAAGCCGCGATTGGGTCATTGTTGCCCGCAAATAGTATTTTATTAATTTTAATTTACTGGAACTCCTCTCACATGCAGCTACGGACACGCAAACCGCCATGAATAATTTCAGTGCAATTATAAGATTTGGAAGAGATTCTGTAACATCCCATTCTAAAATTACACTTTACAAAAATCTAGAGACACCCAATCAGTAACCGTAAAGACGGCTTTTAAGTGTCTCCGCAGTCTTGGTATCTCCAAAAGTAATTCGGTTTCTGAGACCTCACCATAAAAATCAGTAAATATAGATGTAACTAATTTCAGTCCTACAGTATTCGCCAAAAGCAAAGAATTTTCGTCCATAGAAGTACTAGGAAATTAATTTAATTATAAAATTATCTTACCTGTAAAATATTCTATATGAATCAATCAATTTTTTTCATCTTCACAAAACAGCATTTAAGTTTCTAAAATATATATATATATATATATATATATATATATATATATATTTATTATCTATCACTAGAGAATAATACACATTTAACAATTCACGCCAACCAAACACAACACACTTCACGAAACAAATGAGAAATGTTGCAACTGAAACGTCAAAGATCGCGAGTATGGGACGGGGAATCCCCCACGACATCGTCAGGCTCTTTTTCGGGAATCGCCGAATTATACATAGAGCTGAGCTTGTACTAGTGGAGGAATCCCCGAAAGAGAAATTTTTGTGCTAGCGATTTATTTTTTGTTTGTTTGTACGTTGTTCTTAAAGTTGAGAGACCGGGTGGGTGTCACCCCAAAAAAGGTGACAGCCGGTGCGGCCCAACACTCCGCCCCCCCCTTTGAACGCCACTGCATGAGTGAGTCTCAGAGGAAGATGGTTCACACTGCCTTCCGATGGCCAGACCTAGGAATTACCTTCGACAGGACATATTGAATCACTAGCAAATTCTGTTGACTGAGAGCAAGACACCGTACCGATCGGGGATGAAGACTTATGAAACTGAAGCTTGTCAAGCACTGTGAGGGGACATGTAGTCTACCGTCGCGTCGACACCGTAGCGTGGACGATGCTTGTGGTCATATGTCTCATTCTGGACAACCGAAAGCATTTATCCAACGAGAACAAGCAAAATCAATACATGCACGAATTACAAATGTTCTAACACATCTTACCAAACAATAAACAGCGATAAAGTGGGGAAGGAATGCAAAATTTACAGGAAGGCGCTGAATTCAAGGAGACTAAATTATAATCTACTTAAAATATGTTTCAACCTACCAAATTAGGTTCGGACAGGACATGGAAAAGCAAGTTATATTAACGCCATTCCTCAAATTAGAAGTATGAAAAATAAAAATGCTTCCCCAACGTGAATAAAATAAGCGATGAAGGCCGAGAACAACGGTGTGTAGTCTAGTGATGACAGTATCGATTATATAAGCTGAGTGAGGCGCAGTATGGATGAATATACTGTGTCGCACAAGCTGGACACAGTTGAGTGACAGGATAATCCAGCCGATGATGGCCGAGTGTAGCCGAGTACGGTCGAGTGGTGACAGCAACAATTGACCGAGCCGAGTACGGCCGAGTATGGCCGAGCGAGCTCGCGTCTCAGCACGAATCGGTCACAGTTGAGTGACAGGATAATCCAGCCGATGATGGCCGATTGTAGCCGAGTACGGTCGAGTGGTGACAGTAACAATTGTCCGAGCCGAGTGCGGCCGAGTATTGCCGAGCGAGCTCGCGTCTCAGCACGAATCGGACACAGTTGAGTGACACAATAATCCAGCCGAGGATGGCCGAGAGTAGCCGAGTACGGTCGAGTGGTGACAGCAACAATTGTCCGAGCCGAGTGCGGCCGAGTATTGCCGAGCGAGCTCGCGTCTCAGCACGAATCGGACACAGTTGAGTGACAGGATAATCCAGCCGATGATGGCCGAGTGTAGCCGAGTACGGTCGAGTGGTGACAGCAACAATTGTCCGAGCCGAGTGCGGCCGAGTATTGCCGAGCGAGCTCGCGTCTCAGCACGAATCGGACACAGTTGAGTGACAGGATAATCCAGCCGATGATGGCCGAGTGTAGCCGAGTACGGTCGAGTGGTGACAGCAACAATTGTCCGAGCCGAGTGCGGCCGAGTACGGCCGAGCGCGCGCGACAGCGGCTCTCTGTCACAGTCGACAGACGCGCCAGTAGCATGGCGGGTAGGGACGACACCGGCTAACCGACAATACAGGTAATCTATCTATTTATAGCGGGTCCGTGTGACAAAAGGCGACCCTCACCTCGTTATAACCGAGTTCCCTCGACTTTATACCACTTCCGCTCCTGTTTGTTTGTTATTGAAAGTTTTTTTATTGAAACTTTCTCACAGAAAGTTTACTTTAAGGTCAATCGTAATTTTCACGTCACTATGTACTCCGTCCATGTTTAGTTAGTGACATGCTCGACGTAAAACATTTATCAGAGTCGTTAAACAATCGTCTACGACAACATATTTCGGGTGTTTTATTAACTAACTATTATATTGTTATATTTAAACTTTGTTATGTAGCTGAGTTTGATAACGTTTTAGAAATATTCTGTGAAGATAAGCTAAATAATATGTAATAGTTATGATAACCTATGTCCAGTCTATGAAACAATTTCTAGTATGAGTGTTCCAAGTCCATATATATATTATTTCACACCTGATTGTTTAACAAAGCCAAAAGTTTTATTTAAATATTATTGTAAAAAAAATTTAACTTCTTGTTGAGCGTGAAGACGCATTTATTAAACATTAGTTAGTAAACGCTATAATTTGTCCGCCACACAATTTATAATATAGTAATGTGTGTGTTTTTATAAAAATTAACTTGATTTGGTATTTTTTTTTTTTTTTTAATACAATCTTAATCCAATTCATATTTATTCTGAAGTTACTACAAATTTTATAATTAGGTGTTAACCACTTGGTTGAGTATTTCATTAATTGATTGCTGTAGTTATACTGCATTATCTAGTTTCAGAGGACATTGTGTATTAAGCTAAAATATGTTATTGTTTTACTTTAATTCTATTTATGTGTGGAAAATTGTTAAGTATGGGATCAATGCACATAGGTTTTAATAATACTCATAATAAAATCTGTGATTACAAAGTATCCTACAAAGTTGAAATTCTATCTTCAGGTTAACATATATTAGATAGTATTTATGAGAATTATGTCAAATTTTGAGTAATATTCGAAACCGTAATAAACATATATTTTCTCACAAAAGAACATTGTGAGCTCAAGAAACATTGAAATCCCACAAAATTAAAAAAAGTATACAATGCATACTCTATACTCTATTCAAACATCAAATGTACGTAGTTTTTGTTATAGAAAGAAGTTTTAAAATGGTAACCTTAATAATAAGAATAAGTCGTATCATGAGGATTACTTCAAAGTTCGAACTTATGGGTTTGCTTATTTTGGGACGTGAAGGTATTGTGAACCAAAAATGTAATTTTTTAAGGTAATTATTCTTCATATCTAAATGGAAATACTTAAACCGACATTACTAAGGTTTCCTTTTTCGCTTACGAATCCAAAGTTGAAAAATTAGAAGAAGTAGGACAATATTTTATATAGCTACCATCGTAAAACTTTGCACACTGTAACAAAGGTTCGCTGAATTTAATATATTAAAAAAATTTATAATGTTGTTTATTTACTTAACCGCACATATTTATCATATGAAGTTTGTTATCCAATTCCTTATTGAATTTGAACCAACGAATTGTTCAAGTAAGCTTAAAACTACGAAAACATCTATGACTTTATCAGCAAATATAAAATACAACAATTTATTACTTTAAGATACGTTCAGGGTACTTCATTAGTCGTAAAGTATTAATTAATATACGTGCAGAGATCGACTACATTAACAATGAAATCGGTATAAAACGTGTTTATTCACGAAATGTTTCCTCACAATCTACAACCATAAGAGCAGTGCTTGTGACTGCAGTCTTAATCATAAAATAGTGGTTTATTTTCAACTTTTTGGAAACGCGTCCGTAAGTATTCCCTGAATAACGGAAGACACATTGAACGCGTTTCATCGACATCCGGCGGAGACAGAGACTCACTGCAGAATGTTGGTAGTAACAATGTTTTTTTGCGGAAAAACTGCCGAAGCGTATGTTATTTTTTAACGGTTTATTTGTAAGACTGAAGAAAGTTTAATTTACAAAAAAGTACATAACGAGATAATAAGTGTAAAAGATAATTTCGTCAAGAAAGAGGTTTAACACTCATGTATTAACTAGTCAAAAACTGGAAAATATGAAAACCGGGATATGAGAAATTCTAGCCATCATATTGGGATTTATAACTCAAATTAAACAGTTGTATTAACAAGCATTCAATCATTGCAAGCAGTGCTTTGCCGCAACTAAATAAGCACATAGTAAGCATGTATACTTGTAGTATTACATAACTTCGGTTATTTAAGGTTTATATCCAAATACCCTGTTTAAATATAACGAGTAAAATTCCAAATTACATTCAAGTTCGGGAATGTAATTACCAGAACATGGGAAGGTGTAGACTGTTCAACAGGCAAACAAAATACATAATAAAAAAGGCCAAAATAGTGCATAATTGATGTAAATTAAATTATTATTCATTGAAGCATAATCCAGCCGCAAATAACCGAATAATTATCTCCTAAATTTGTTTTTCACTAGGCTACGCATGAACATGTAGTAAATAATATCAAAGCTTTCCTGTAAAATGCAGAAAGAAAAATCTGATGTTTACTTAACATATTGGATAATTATAAAATGTGAAATACTAAAAAGTATTTTAATCGGCACATAATACAATTTACCTGTTGGTCAGTCAAAGATTTGTACAATCCTTGTTTTTGTTTAGAATTTTGCAAATACATTAAATAAATACATATAAAGTAAAAATTAGAAATTATTTTTACAATCTGAACGAGGTTATACAGTTTTAGAAAAAATGTATATACATTTTTAATAAATAACACGAATATAATGAATTTTTTTAATAATACATGAATAATAATTTAATTTACGTCAATTATGCACTATTTTGGCCTTCGATTCTTTCTATATAGAAAGAATTATAATACTCTTAGTAGTCCGTTGTAAACCCTGCTTTTGTAATATTTTTGGAGTATTAGTTTTTATACGAGTAGTACAAATAATGTTTAATAAATCGACGATAAAGAGACAAGCGTTCGAGTGAATCCAACAAACTTTGTAATGAAAATTTGCAAAAGACAACCATAGGCCTATATACAAGTATTTGAAAGTAATTTTGACAATTTTGTTTTAGTATTAAAAGGTGTCAAAACCGATGCTAATAAAGAATTTTAAATGTAATATCGTTCAATAAATTATAAAAAAAAACTGTCTACGTTTAGTTCCTATTAATGGGGTCGACAATAAAACCCTTAATTTGGAAAAGTAAGTAAACTATATAAGGTTTTTGGAAGTTATAGTACTGTTATAACGACATACACTATAGTTTAGTATAGTAATGTAGTTTAATAGTACTTACTACGCAGTCAACATGCCAGTAGGTACAGTTCAACTGTTTCAATGCACTGATCTGGGCTTCTCGATATTGGATGTACCTCACTTATTTTGTACAGATATTTTACAGCTTACTTCTTCAACCAGTCTTGATACCGAACACGTCTGGATCATAAGGGGCAGAGCCCTAGGGTGCAAAAATGCAACACTATTTTGGAAGTTTTTTTGGTGAAGGATCTTTTATAAATGTTGATAGCGATTTCATGGCTTAATCTTTAATTTAAATTGCTTAATTAAAATTACAATTTGATTAATCAATGATGACAAGACAGGGCAGGGCGTGCTCTATGATGGACTCTTCTAAATGTGTAGCTCACCTCATTAGGCTACGTGCATTACATTACTAGATAATATGTCATGTAAATAATTTTTCATAGATACAAACATTTTGACCATCTGTAGATTTTTGAAGTTTGAAGTTTTAACAAGTTAATAGTGAACAATTCCATAACAATCAAGTATTTCACCCTTACAGTTGAAGGAATCAGATACTAAACTTTTCTGTTTATCGGTTAAAACTCTACGAAGGGAATGTACGAGTATTATTCTGCATTAAAAGTTTACAATAAATTGCCAGAATCTTAAAAATGAATGTTCAATTCAAAAATTTAAAAATTCCTGAAAATCCTACCTCAAAACCTCGGCACATTACTCTGTTGAAGAGTACTTAAATACTTAGTTTATCTATTTATATTTCTTATATGCTTTAAATAAGTTTGTTGAGCAAAAATGTAATTTGTACTTTTGATTTCTCATCTGTTTATTTGTTTACTGTGAAAATTCACATGTTTATTTTAACTCAGCTAAAGAATGTAAACACCATGTGAAACGATGTGAAACTTTTATTGAATAAATTAATAAATAAATTAATGTTAACATGCCATATTAGAGTCTCAATTCGTTTAAAAATGTATTTATTCCATGATTTTCTCTTTGCCACAGAGTTTACCAATAAGACTAATATAAAAATATTTACTAACGCTCAGCCAAGTCCCTTTGGAGCGACATGTAACATTGTTGAACTCGACGTTACCTACATAGAAGTACTTCATGCAAAATGTCAAGTCCATATGTCAATTCGTTCTGCAGATCGATATTAATATCGATATTCGTTCTGCAGATCGATATTAATATCGATATTCGTTCTGCGTATAGTCTGACAGACTGATGTTTTTGAGCTTCTCGACTGATAGGCTTTACTAATATCCAAAAATTCCAGATTTGATAATAAACAAGTTTGGTGCCAAGGAGCATCCCTGGGCGATACAATTTTCAACATCAGTTAATTTCTTTAAGCTTTGTTAGTGGAGAATCCTTTATAAAACTTGATATATTTTTTATAAGTTAGTTTTAACGCTAAGCTATATTTTTGTATATACGATGAAACTTACAATTTATTTTACATAGCAAATTGCTATCAGTAATAAAACTAATACTATAAACAATACTAAAATATACTAGTATTTATAGTGTTGTAACGTTATTATTGCTACTATGTATGACGTTTATCAACATGGATGATGCGTCACAACAAGCCTCTTGTGAAACTTTCATTGACAAGCCCACTACCGTGAAGTGCTTATGGGTGTAGGACGCGAATCGCTACCGGAAGTGAACAAGCTATTTTCATTCATTGCTCATAATTTGCTTAAATTACATGAAATAACATAAAACGATGATATACGTTCTGAAACCAAAACTTTCATCGCTTCTTTGTTGCATTTAAGGTACAAGGAAATCGAAATCGGTTTTCAAAACAAAACAGATTTAAATAAAATAAGTAATGGGTAATTCATAAATGAGTGTTAATTAAATAAAGTAAGTATACTGTTTAGTTTCCCAAAAAGCTAAAACGATATTAAAATTATTTCCACACAAATACTTACAGACAACTTGAAGCAAGTATTTTTCGACGACTGGAATCTTGACGTAAAAAGTATATTTTTCATTAAAAAATTAATGTTTTGTATCTACAAACATTTTTTGGGATTCATGTCTCTCATAGGCTACCGCTTGCAATTTTATTATTTTTTATTTTATTTTTTACTAATTTTATTATACTTCAGAAATATTATTTTTACTATAATAATAATTTTGTCGATTTAGCGAGACAAGTTTAGTAAAGCAATTCTTCACTAGATTATATACAATTTTTTTGAAATTTTGAGGCTATATATTTTGCTCCCAAAGTAAATTTCAGTGGGTATAATGTGATCCGTAACACCTAAGATATTTTCAAAAGCGAAATTGAAAAACTGTGAAAAATCTTCAAATAAGCACATAGAGCTTTTGTCATCGTTGAAATTTACCAAACGTAGGCCATATTCGGTTCACAGCGCCCTTTAATAAAAAGTGTGGATAAAAAAACGAAAACAAGCTCGCGATTGAAAATTGACCCACAGTGGTATATTAATAAAGCTGTGTAGGTCAAAAATGATGCAAACTGTCATGTAAGTAAAGCACGCCAGTCAAAAATTATCCACAAAGTCATATGAGATGAGCTTACAAAAAAAACAAATTTTTATCATATTTCTCTATTTATATTTATTTTAAATCTGTACAGTATGTTACAAAAACGTGAGCCTCTGTTCTCATCTTATCAATACAGTATACTGTATGAAAATTAACTATTTTGAAAAATATGGAAATTGTGGAGCAAAACTTCTTGAATGAAAGCCGCCAGAGCAATTGGTTGCTTTTAACAATGTAACGGCTTTGATAAATTTAAAATTAGCGTCTTGGACTTTTAACATGGGCTATCCACTCCAGCTTTAATTTTATTTACTTTGTTGGTTTAGATCCCATATATTGAATGTAGTATGATTAAAACAAGCTAACTAATAATATTTTACATATTATTAATTATTACTTATTTTTATTTGCCAAAAAAGCTATGCTTATATGATTAATGGCCACAATTTATAGAAAATAAACTGAACTTTATTTTTCTACTCACTAAATGTATCTTTTAATATTTTTACTTAAATAGTACAGTAGCCTCTTGTATTATTTTTCATACAAACTTAAAAAATTTAAATGTTTATTTGTGGAGTTCCCCGATTTTTATATTTATTATTTCCAACGGAACAACCACTTTACAAATTTAATAGACAAATAAACAATGTTAGAACTATTCATTACGGATGTTCTAATATCTGAGGGTTGATTTGATTATGAAATGAAAAAACTAGTAGGTTTTTGTTTTTATACACAAACAAAATTCACCAGAAATCGATACAAATCACTTAGCAATAAAAAAAAAACTTATAACGAATCTACTTGAAAAATAGTTTTATTTGTCTGATAAAAAACATTAGGTGCCAATTAAATATAGGTTATCGTATTATCATCATAAAATTCCCTCAAACTCTGCGGATGAGCCTGTTAATGTTAAGTAGTTATGCAAGCAAAATTGTCTAGTACTTAGAATCACATTATCACATGTCATATCATCCAAGAAACGCTAGATTTTAAGTTGAAATGTGTTGAATTTGATCGTATGAATCTACTTGAAAAATAGTTTTATTTGTCTGATAAATAACATTAGGTGCCAATTAAATATAGGTTATCGTATTACCATCGTAAAATTCCCTCAAACTTAGCGGATCGTAAGATCGTCAGACATACTCACATGAGGCTGTTAATGTTAAGTAGTTGTGCGAGCAGAATTGTCTAGTACTTAGAATCACATTATGACACGTCATATCATCCAAGAAACGCTAGATTTTGAGCTGAAATGTGTTGAATTTGATCGTAGCTGAGAATATTGAACATGTGCTTTACAAGAGCTAATACTTTGTTTGAAGTTTATTTTTGACGACGGAAGGATTGTGAAGGAAACAGGATTTTTCCGGACATTTTCCATCGTTCAGTGAAACAAAAAATCAGTAACACTACCATTTCGAGGTCTGCAATCTGATCTCTTCTTCAGGTATATAACTAACCTAGTTTGTAGTTATGTATTAGGTTAGGTTATATACCTGAAGAAGAGATCAGGTTGCAGATCTCGAAACGTAGTGTTACTGATGTTTTGTTTCACTGAACGATGGAAAATGTCCGGAAAAATCCTGTTTCCTTCACGAGAGCTAATACGTAGTATGGAGCTATACTCAGCCGAATGGTTTCAGCAGTTTCGTCGCTGTTTTAGCCAATCAAACCGAGCTTGCGAGAGAATTAAAACCGACCGATATTAAAACTGGTGACAATAATCGAGCCTTACAAATCGTTGGCGCGAAATAAATGCGATCTGCTCTTCCACTGGACCGTGTGGCTGTCGCCTTGCAACCAGTTATAGTTAGTCTACGTGTTGTCCGGTTATTCTTACCAAATAAATTGATTTCTGTAAGAGTTTCCAATTGAATACCCTACAGAAATAGTTGAACAAATGGGATAAAGAATGTTTAGGAATTAAATTGCAAACTGAAAAACAAACTTTGCTTACCATTTTGAAACAATACGATGAGTATTCAGTGGTGTAACGTGTTAAAAATCTGTAACAAATAATACAAATTTTATAAGCAGAGAAGAAAAAGTAAAAATTAATTTTCAGTGGAAAACTTAGTGTTGAGTTTTTTAAAACAGAGAAACGCACTTCCACGCGAATATTTTTTATGAAATTGGTTTTAGGTGTCAAAATTAAAAAACAAATAGTCAAAAATTACTATTTCATTTAATTATGCCTATGCGTGTTCTAAAGACGTTTATATATGAATAACAATGAAGATTGCAACGAATGTTTTGAGTATTACTAAGTATAACAGTAAAAATATACACCTATATAACTTACAGTTTAAAAGTGGCAATAGATTTTAATATTTAATATAACATTTATTTAAAACTGAATTATTTTATTATGACATGATAAACTAATAGATGGTGCACAAATATAAAACACAGCGATAACAACTTTAAATATTTGGTCAAGGATTAATCAGATTACTGCCTTTTTTATAATTATGTAATGGACAAATCTTTCAAATGTGAACCGTAACTGGTATATCTTGACGTACAGCCAGTATCTTTAGGTATAGCGAGTATCTTGAGGTACAGCCAGTATCTTGTGGTATAGCGAGTATCTTGAGGTACAGCCAGTATCTTGTGGTATAGCGAGTATCCTGAGGTACAGCCAGTATCTTGTGGTATAGCGAGTATCTTGAGGTATAGCCAGTATCTTGAGGTATAGCGAGTATCTTGAGGTACAGCCAGTATCTTGTGGTATAGCGAGTATCTTGAGGTACAGCCAGTATCTTGAAATTTATCCAGTATCTTGAGGTATAGCTAGGGTCTTGAGGTATAGAGAGTATCTTGAGGTACAGCCATTATCTTGAGGTATAGCCAGTATCTTGAGGTACAACCAGTATCTTGAAATTTATCCAGTATCTTGAGGTATAGCTAGGGTCTTGAGGTATAGCGAGTATCTTGAGGTACAGCCATTATCTTGAGGTATAGCGAGTATCTTGAGGTACAGCCAGTATCTTGAAGTTTATCCAGTATCTTGAGGTATATCATCTTGAGGTATAGCCGGGGTCTTGAGATATAGCGAGTATCTTGAGGTACAGCCATTATCTTGAGGTATAGCCAGTATCTTAAAGTTTATCCAGTATCTTGAGGTATATCATCTTGAGGTATAGCCGGGGTCTTGAGGTATAGCCGGGGTCTTGAGGTATAGCCAGGGTCTTGAGGTATAGAGGGTATCTTGAGGTACAGCCAGTAGCTTTAGGTATAGCCCAGTATCTTGGAGTTTATCCAATATATTGAGGTATATCATCTTGAGGTATAGCCAGGGTCTTGAGGTATATCGAGTATCTTAAGGTATAAACAGTATATTGAGGTATAGCGAGTATCTTGAGGTATACACAGTATCATGAGGTATAGCCAGTATCTTGAGGCATGGTTTCTTTTAAATATACATACTGTATGTGACTTTCCAGAGAGGCCAAAAAGACAACTTCCGTTTTTAGTACGGAGAATTAGCAATTCTGTCCTGTAAAGCGTACATGGTACTTTTACAGTAAATATGTTGTTTAGAGTTCTAATACATTTAACCTTATAAAAATTACCTCACTTAAAAAAATGAAGCATTTTGTATTATTGTTAGAGATCACTCTGTTATAGCATTTTTTATACTTTGCTGTGATGCATTTATAATCGCTGTTTCCTTCATTTGCCGCTAGATAGCCACGACAATTCAAGCGGAATAGGTTTTAGCATTAGGTACAATAGCATAGGATACGGTACATTATGAACATTCCATGAGAATATCTTCTCATTGCCGCTAGATAGCCACAACGATTCAACCGGAATAGGTTTTAGCATTGAATGCAATAGCATTGGATACGGTACATTATGAACATTCCATGAGAATATCTTCTCATTGCCGCTAGATAGCCACAACAATTCAAGCGGAATAGGTTTTAGCATTGGATACGGTACATTATGAACATTCCATGAGAATATCTTCTCATTGCCGCTAGATAGCAACAACAATTCAAGCGGAATAGGTTTTAGCATTGGATACAGTACATTATGAACATTCCATGAGAATATCTTCTAATTGCCGCTAGATAGCCACAACGATTCAAGCGGAATAGGTTTTAGCATTGGATGCAATAGCATTGGATACGGTACATTATGAACATTCCATGAGAATATCTTCTCATTGCCGCTAGATAGCCACAACAATTCAAGCGGAATAGGTTTTAGCATTGGATACGGTACATTATGAACATTCCATGAGAATATCTTCTCATTGCCGCTAGATAGCCACAACAATTCAAGCGGAATAGGTTTTAGCATTGGATACGGTACATTATGAACATTCCATGAGAATATCTTCTCATTGCCGCTAGATAGCCACAACAATTCAAGCGGAATAGGTTTTAGCATTGGATACGGTACATTAAAGATATTCTCATGGAATGTTCATAACCAAAAGTGTTTTCCAATAATGCTAATTTTTTAAACATCGATATAAAGACACTCGAAATTGGAATGCAACGCGTTTAAATACCCTTTCCCAATATTTTTGACCGATCGGTAATTTTAATACCCGAGCCAGACCGATGTTTTTGAAATGTGCGAGATGAATGAACGTGATGCGACACTGAACAAATCGGTGTTTACAAATTCATTTGTTTTTTTTCAAGCGGAACAGGTTTTAGCATTGGGTGCAATATGTTCTCATGGAATGTTCATAATCAAAGGTGTTTTTCAATAATGCTAATTTTTAAACTTCGCTAGAAATTGGAATGTACCGCGTTTAAAAAACCTTTCCCAATATTTTTGGCCGATCGGTAATTTTAATACCCGAGCCAGACCGATGTTTTTGAAATGTGCGAGTTTGAATGAACGTGATGCGACACTGAACAAAACGGTGTTTACAAAATCATTTCTGTGAAGAGACAGCGGGGCCCTGTAACTACTTGGGAGCTTTGCTTTAATTAATTTCAATTCCAAGGGTTGTTTGCGCCTCTTTTTCACAATGGATTCCCGACAAACGTGATTATGTGTCCGTTAAAAAATTGCCAACTCAAGTTGAAAAAGGTTCGGTATATTCCGGAGGTATGTTCCCGAACTAATGTTGTACCTCGGCGGGAAAGTTGTTTAATTAAACGTCGGTCGCTCACCAGAGCATGTGTCGTAGGAAGTGGTTTGTGGTCGTAACACATTCGGCAATCGTCTAGTGCTGTCTTAAACACACAAGTCAAGTAAGATCGTATTACGATACATGAAGGGTATAAAGTAACGATGCTGTAACAAAAACGTGTAGCCTACGAGCTATACATTCCTAACTTACAGACAGACGGGAAACGGCGTGTTTACGCATTTGGTGTAAGTACTCATGTACTGAAGTTCGGTGCAAATTTACGAAAACGCCCTGTAATGTAGATTTTTTTTAGTAATCATAAGAACCGGACTGTTGTCGTCGTGAATAAACGGTTTTCGGGTTTTGTTTCTTTGTTTTCATACAAGAAACCGTTTCTGAAGTCAGAAATAAATAATATACTTGAACAATAATCGTTCCACAAGGAGTGGTAGAAATTTAAAGCAGAATTTCGGGACATCTTACAATCCCTAAATATACACATATGAGCTTTTACAGTTATACGTGTCCGCAGTTTTACAGTATATGTCCATACATAAGAGAAAATTAGAGGGAGTGACATTTCCCCTAAAAAACGATTTCCTTCAGAAAAATACATAATTTTATTAGATTATATTTAATAAAACAAAATAAATTCTTCTCAACCCATACATAAATAAAAAAAAACATTTAACCTCCTGAAGTTGCAATTCATGTACATAGTGTCAAATTTCATATTTTAACGTTCAGCGGATTTTATTTAAGCCTGATTAAAAATTTCCTCAATTTACTTCTTTTATTGGCTGAAATTCTTTGGGTAGAGATCAATATAATTGTTTTGTACATTTTTTGTTATCAGATAAACCATCCTGAAACATTATAAATTTACAGTTACAGGAAAAATTATTTTCCCGCCTAAAATTAATAGCAACAGTATAAAAGAAAATAAAAATTTAATAAATTTACCTGCTAACGTAAAATTTAAACGTTTGTTAATTCAATTAAAGAGTAGTAACGAAGAAAATAGAAGTTATAATGTCACATAGACTTGGCTCAAAGTTACGCAGAACATATAGGTGATGTCCTATAGGGAACATTTAATAACATTTTAATATTTATAATATTTAATTACTCATTTAAAATTAATTACAGCAATAAATGTTTCGTGAGTGTACCGTGGAAATGATTAAAGTATCAATTTAACAAACTTTAGCGTGTCGTCAACTAAATGCAAAATGATGAAAGAGTACACAGTAAACTCGAAATGAATCAGACAAAGGTAACAGAAAGCAACACAAATACAAAATGTATTGTTTAGTAACTGTAGCTTGTTTACACTGAAATGATGCAAACGAGTACACAGTTAACTCGAAATGAATCAGACAAAGGTAACAGAGAGCAACACAAACACAAAATGTATGGTTTAGTAACTGTAGCTTGTTTACACTGAAATGATGCAAACGAGTACACAGTTAACTCGAAATGAATCAGACAAAGGTAACAGAGAGCAACACAAACACAAAATGTATGGTTTAGTAACTGTAGCTTGTTTACACTGAAATGATGCAAACGAGTACACAGTTAACTCGAAATGAATCAGACAAAGGTAACAGAGAGCAACACAAACACAAAATGTATGGTTTAGTAACTGTAGCTTGTTTACACTGAAATGATGCCAAACGAGTACACAGTTAGCTCGAAATGAATCAGACAAAGGTAACAGAAAAGCAACACAAATACAAAATGTATTGTTTAGTAACTGTAGCTTGTTTACACTGAAATGATGCAAACGAGTACACAGTTAACTCGAAATGAATCAGACAAAGGTAACAGAGAGCAACACACAAACACAGCAGAATGTATTGTTTAGTAACTGTAGCTTGTTTACACTGAAATGATGCAAACGAGTACACAGTTAACTCGAAATGAATCAGACAAAGGTAACAGAGAGCAACACAAACACAAAATGTATGGTTTAAGTAACTGTAGCTTGTTTCCACTGAAATGATGCAAACGAGTACACAGTTAACTCGAAATGAATCAGACAAAGGTAACAGAAAGCAACACAAACACAGAAGTATGGTTTAGTAACTGTAGCTTGTTTCCACTGAAATGATGCAAACGAGTACACAGTTAGCTCGAAATGAATCAGACAAAGGTAACAGAGAGCAACACAAACACAGAATGTATGGTTTAGTAACTGTAGCTTGTTTCCACTGAAATGATGCAAACGAGTACACAGTTAACTCGAAATGAATCAGACAAAGGTAACAGAGAGCAACACAAACACAAAATGTATGGTTTAGTAACTGTAGCTTGTTTACACTGAAATGATGCCAACGAGTACACAGTTAGCTCGAAATGAATCAGACAAAGGTAACAGAGAGCAACACAAACACAAAATGTATGGTTTAGTTACTGTAGCTTGTTTCCACTGAAATGATGCAAACGAGTACACAGTTAACTCGAAATGAATCAGACAAAGGTAACAGAAAGCAACACAAACACAGAATGTATGGTTTAGTAACTGTAGCTTGTTTTCCACTGAAATGATGCCAACGAGTACACAGTTAGCTCGAAATGAATCAGACAAAGGTAACAGAGAGCAACACAAACACAAAATGTATGGTTTAGTTACTGTAGCTTGTTTCCACTGAAATGATGCAAACGAGTACACAGTTAACTCGAAATGAATCAGGACAAAGGTAACAGAAAGCAACACAAACACAGAATGTATGGTTTAGTTACTGTAGCTTGTTTCCACTGAAATGATGCCAACGAGTACACAGTTAAACTCGAAATGAATCAGACAAAGGTAACAGAGAGCAACACAAAACACAAAATGTATGGTTTAGTTACTGTAAGCTTGTTTCCACTGAAATGATGCCAACGAGTACACAGTTAGCTCGAAATGAATCAGACAAAGGTAAACAGAGAGCAACACAAACACAAAATGTATGGTTTAGTTACTGTAGCTTGTTTCCACTGAAAATGATGCAAACGAGTACACAGTTAACTCGAAATGAATCAGACAAAGGTAACAGAAAGCAACACAAACACAGAATGTATGGTTTAGTAACTGTAGCTTGTTTACACTGAAATGATGCCAACGAGTACACAGTTAACTCGAAATGAATCAGACAAAGGTAACAGAGAGCAACACAAAACACAAAAATGTATGGTTTAGTAAACTGTAGCTTGTTTCCACTGAAATGATGCAAAACGAGTACACAGTTAACTCGAAATGAATCAGACAAAGGTAACAGAAAGCAACACAAACACAGAATGTATGGTTTAGTAACTGTAGCTTGTTTCCACTGAAATGATGCAAACGAGTACACAGTTAGCTCGAAATGAATCAGAGACAAAGGTAACAGAGAGCAACACAAACACAGAATGTATGGTTTAGTAACTGTAGCTTGTTTTCCACTGAAATGATGCAAACGAGTACACAGTTAACCTCGAAATGAATCAGACAAAGGTAACAGAGAGCAACACAAACACAAAATGTATGGTTTAGTAACTGTAGCTTGTTTACACTGAAATGATGCCAACGAGTACACAGTTAGCTCGAAATGAATCAGACAAAGGTAACAGAGAGCAACACAAAACACAAAATGTATGGTTTAGTTACTGTAGCCTGTTTACACTGAAATGATGCTAAACGAGTTACACAGTTAACTTGAAATGAATCAGACAAAGGTAACAGAGAGCAACACAAACACAAAATGTATGGTTTAGTTACTGTAGCCTGTTTACACTGAAATGATGCTAACGAGTTACACAGTTAACTCGAAAATGAATCAGACAAAGGTAACAGAGAGCAACACAAACACAAAATGTATGGTTTAGTTACTGTAGCCTGTTTACACTGAAATGATGCTAACGAGTTACACAGTTAACTTGAAATGAATCAGACAAAGGTAACAGAGAGCAACACAAACACAAAATGTATGGTTTAGTAACTGTAGCTTGTTTACACTGAAATGATGCCAACGAGTACACAGTTAGCTGGAAATGAATCAGACAAAGGTAACAGAGAGCAACACAAACACAAAATGTATGGTTTAGTAACTGTAGCTTGTTTCCACTGAAATGATGCAAACGAGTACACAGTTAACTCGAAATGAATCAGACAAAGGTAACAGAGAGCAACACAAACACAAAATGTATGGTTTAGTAACTGTAGCTTGTTTACACTGAAATGATGCTAACGAGTTACACAGTTAACTTGAAATGAATCAGACAAAGGTAACAGAGAGCAACACAAACACAAAATGTATGGTTTAGTAACTGTAGCTTGTTTACACTGAAATGATGCCAACGAGTACACAGTTAGCTCGAAATGAATCAGACAAAGGTAACAGAGAGCAACACAAACACAAAATGTATGGTTTAGTTACTGTAGCCTGTTTACACTGAAATGATGCTAACGAGTTACACAGTTAACTCGAAATGAATCAGACAAAGGTAACAGAGAGCAACACAAACACAAAATGTATGGTTTAGTTACTGTAGCCTGTTTACACTGAAATGATGCTAACGAGTTACACAGTTAACTTGAAATGAATCAGACAAAGGTAACAGAGAGCAACACAAACACAAAATGTATGGTTTAGTAACTGTAGCTTGTTTACACTGAAATGATGCCAACGAGTACACAGTTAGCTGGAAATGAATCAGACAAAGGTAACAGAGAGCAACACAAACACAAAATGTATGGTTTAGTAGCTGTAGCTTGTTTACACTGAAATTGGTGCGTTCGCGAATGCTTTAACTAACACTGTTTTTTGTTTGTCGATGTTTTTATTTTAATGCTTTGACCAGATCGTGCAAATACATGTATTTATAGGTCACTACTAAACATCAAATAATTCAAATAGAACATAAATAAAGGTATTTTAATTTATGTTCACAGTAATTCTACACTAAAAATTAATTTTTCGTACAGGTTATTATTCCAGTAATAATAAATAAATAAATAAAATTAAAATAAATAATAAAAAATAGAAATTACAAAATAAACATAATTTATAAAAAATAACATTTATTTACCTTAATAAATTGAGTTATATTGATTCATTTCTGGTAATCCTAGTTCATGCTATAACTAATGATGTAAAAAAAACATCCCCTGAAAATTTGGTAAGGATATCTTGAATACTTTTTGAGAAATCATGTAAATAGTAGGCAAAAAAATTAACTTTCGGAAAACCACCGTTAAAGTTAAACTTTTAAAAATGATGTTTTAACTTACATTAAAAAGACCCTGCTGCATATGTTACCCCTTCTACTTCTTCAAATATGCTTTGCTGGTCTAGTCTCAATCTCCTTCTGGCTCTTCTGGCTTCCAAACTTTGATTTTCAACTTTCTTTAGCGATGCGCGCACACGGATCTCATCAAAATTTCTCAACGATTCTTCACAGAAAGTCCCCGGAGTCATGGATAAATGAGTAAGAACCTTTAACCTACCTAAATGCATTTCATTATAAATCAAAGATGCTTCATGTGCTGCAATATTTAAAACTGTTCTTCCAGCAAAACCTTTTTTAGGGCAGATATTCCAAAGCACATTGTTGTATGACTCGTTAGAGTTTTGGGTCTTTCCTTTTAAACATCTTCTTAAAAGTTCAGGCTTTGTCAGATCTATGAATATTGGTTTAATGAAATCCATTACAGGGTATGGTATTGTATTTTTATGTTTAAAAGTTGTTATTGAGTTATTAGATATAGCCTGCTGGTACTTACACCAAGATTCTGGGCCAGTCGGACAAAAATGGTGAAGTGGTTTCTCATCCGAACTGGCCTTGTGGTTCCATACTGCCCAAGCAGCCTTTCTTATTGATACCAAGTCATTGGGATTGGCTCTAATAGCATTACCAAAGTACACACCTAGTTGGTCAATCACAGAGTCTGTCAATCTATTTTTGCCGCCAATTGTTTTTCCGTCACTTAGCTTTACAGCTTTATTTGCTTGTTTTAACTTCCGAAGCCTTGTTGATAAACTTTTTTGAAAGTGTCCTACACACTCTTCTTTTACTATAGGCACGTCTGGTCCATAAGGTTCACTTTCTTTTACAGCCCTGTAATGCAAAACACTACCTACTCTCAATGTATACTGTATGAAAACGAAATCTAAAAACAAGAGGAGTGTACAAGATTTGGATTTTGGGCAAAAAGCTTCCAATACCAATACATTGATTTCGTTTTTTGTCATAATTCAGCTAAAAATCAAGATATCATCATAATCTTTTTACTGTATTGATCAGAACAAACTAGTAAACAATTATAATGAAAAAATAAATAATGAAATTTTTGACATGTAACGGTGTACTATCCCCCTTTTAAGAACATATTCTTCGTGTGTTTCATAAACAGAAGATATTTAATCGGGAAATTTATAAAAAATAAACATAATTAACACACTTAACTTATGGTAAGATTATAAATTTATGATAAACATCGTATGTGTGTTACAAATTTAAAACTAATAGAGTACCGTTAAGTAGAGTACAAACTCGAAACTTCCCTTCAAAACGCGAGCTGCAACTTAGGTACGGACATAGTATTGCCTACTCTACAAATGTCAGGCGCATCTAGGTAAGTAAATAGTTCAGTATCATACCGTTCATTAGTACAATATCGTAAAAATATATATTTCACCATTAAATGTGCTTTGATTACCGGATTTATTATGTATCGTATTTGTTATTTAATATCGCATTTAAAAAATTTTATTAGCCAAATGCCACATTTATCATTTATATTTTACTGTTAGAATCATTTTAATTGAATATTATTAAAAAAAATTTTCTTGATTTACAATGATATTGGATTATATATACTCCATATGTCGAAAACTGGTGTTAATAAAACCAGTTTAGGAACTACTATAAGCATTCCAGAACATTTTTATTTTTCTCTAGATTCATAAATCACGGAGTTATGAATTTTTGCAGAATAATGGACCGATATGGTTTACCAAGTCAATATTTCTAAGATAACTATTTGTACCAGGTTTCAGAACTCGTTTAAAAAAAATTTCTATTGCCGCGGTGATAGAAATTCTGAAACATTCTAGAAACATTTCTATCACTGAGACGGCGCTCTGAAGTTTTTAAAGTTTGAACGGCCGCCATATTGGACCGTAATGGCGTATCAAGCTGGTCATAAAACTTAGTCAAGATATTTGTACAACTTTTGTACCAAGTTTCACTTATTTGGATTCTTTTGGAAGCGGCCATCGTTTTTACAAGCCTCGATTTAAGAAATGGATGGAGTATTAATAAAAGAAAATATTGAGTACAGAGGATTTATCAAAGGACCAGTTCCAGGTGGAACGCAAGTAAAGTGAAAAGGTGAAGATAAACATAATGATCAGAAAAAAATGGTTTTCTATATATTTTTGAAACATTAAGAAAACAAAAAAAAAAAGTTAAGGAAAGAAAAAAAAAATATTGTAAAAATATTTACTGTAGCACAAATAAAGGCACTGTATGTTGGAATTCGCTCACTGGCCACTCTTCATCCTTCAAACCAACTTCCACTTCTTCTTGTGACGGGTTTTGTTCATTGAAGAATCTTCACTGTTTATTGGAGTCATTTCATAGTAATAACTCACTTGTATGGATATTTAAGGAATGGTACATAAAAATGAGAAAATAAAGAAAGCATTAGTTGACATTATTTCACTGAGGAAAAGAACAGGATAAAAGTAAATGTAGTAACAAAGAAATAAAAATATAAGAGTAAATAAATAGATCATTTTAGAATAGACGATTAAAAGGCATAGGATAAACATTTAATTTAGAAAGCAAGTGAGATAAAGTTGAAAAATTCGAATTAATTCGTAGTAATGTGCCAAGCTCTGTGTTAATTGCGCAAACACGCGTTTTATAGCACATATATTATTTTTAAATCTGGGAGGAGGAGGTTGGTGTTCTGAAAGCCACCTTTGGTACAGTTATGTAGAAATTTTCTTCACTCTTGTCCAAGTACCACCACGAGTACAATTGCAATAGGCTGTGTTTGTACCCAAATTCGACCTAATAAATTTGAGGATAAAGTCGGCTAATTTGAAACAAATTGGAACGGTTAAAATGGGTAAAAAGCGGTGCAGGTAACCAACCGCAATAAAGTGGGAAACTCCGCCCAACTTCTCCTGTGTCGTTAACCGGTCCGGCCAACTTTTGTACATATTTGAATAGCAAACAGTCCCTTGATCCTCCGTCATACTCATACTGCTACATGTAATACTTCTATATCTCATTACACTTATTGCTCATCAACATCCCTCTGTCGTTACTACTACATTAGAATTCACAGGTCATGGTAAGTGTGCTAGAAAATGTTGTTGAAATATGTTCAAAATGTCTTTGGAAAGCCATAGAGAAATTTGAAAAGGTATAATGACATATAATGCATTTATTGGTTGAAACCAAAACTCATTTCAATACAGATAAAAAATTCCTTTATTTTACTCATTTTCTTATCAACTCTACTGTGATTTTCGGACATTTGCAATCATTATGTAACAAAAAGTTCAACACTACTTTTCAAGGATTGAAATCTTACTAAGGTGTAAACACTTAATACATAAACAAACTTGCACTTCAAATCTAAGGCCTTTAAAAAAATAATACATGTCATCCTTGACTGGTAGAAATGTTTTGGTGGCCGCACTTTTTAGGTTTAAAGTGTATATGTGTATGTTTTGAAGTGTTTTAAGTGGTGTTGTACATTTTGTAACATATAACGATGGGAAATTTCCGAAGTTCTATTATCCTATCAAACCTCAACTATCGTCAATAACAAGGTTTAAAAACATGGTTTGACAAGTGTTACAAAGTTCCGCAACTCTTTGATTAAACTGAATTTGCAGCTTTTCCCGGACCCGTGTCGGTGATAGGATATAAAACGACTTGTAGCAGCGTGAGGTAGTGTCAGCCGGGTATCAGTACCCAGGGAAAGCCATCCATTTTTGACGACCTAATTAATTTATTTTTAGACACAATAATGAGAACTACCAATCCCTTACCTACAATGTATATACCCTTGCTAAATATTATACATCAAATTTACCCCACAGTGCAGCCTGTCATACACCTCCCCCTGACCTTCCGGGAAACTTACTCACACATTAATATTTCACCTGCATATTGATCATAACAATATGAAAAATAAAAATACTAATAATATATATTTTTATGTGAACTTATCGACAGTTGAACAAAAGCCCAAATGCAGTTGGCACAGGAACATGCTCCAGTCCACTCCTCCTGAAACTGGAAGCGCTTATCCTGCAGTCCTTATCATTTCTGCCCCCCCCCCCTCACTCCCCCCCTCTCTCACTCGGTTATCCTGCCAATAGAAGTGATACGCGGTGAAAATCACCACAAATTACGCGTAATATTTCTTTGTTACATAAAGTAAAACGAATGTTTTAGAAGTTTTAAAATTCAATCCCTGAAAAACATACTGATAGGCAATTGTGCTCTGGACTAAATAATTTGTTTCTAATAAGTAATTACGAAACATCAACCTAAGGTTGTATTTTGTAGCCCTTTGAGGGCCAAGAGCCGATTAGTGCTCATGGTCGACTAGATTGGATTTTTGAATATATATTATTCTGTTACTAAACATTGTCCTATGGCATTGTACTTAGTCTCATTTTATACGTAGTAAATCAAATAAACATAGATTATTTATCTTGATTTGATTTGTTACAGCTGGTAAAAGCTATTTACTAAATATGAGATACAACTTTTATAAGAGTGCAGATTTTCAATATTTATTTATTTGGAAATATGTTTATTTGTTCAATAAACAAATAAACATATGGAAAAGAAACGTGTTTTTTACAGATCCTTACTTTTTTTAGTCAGGTATACTTGTTCCTACTTTCATAAGGAAAAATACTAAAGTTGCATGCAAATGTGTTGAGATAAACAATTAAAATGTTTCTTTATCAGCACTTAAAAAATTTTAAAAATTGTACAATTTGAATTTAAATGTTAAAAAAAAAAATTTATCTTCCAAATAAATACCAAAGTCATACAATGCGTTTCTTTTAATACAATAAAACAAAAGTTATCTTGTTAGGTTTATTTTTGAAAAAGCAGTGAATTATTTTGTGGAACACTATCACAACTGAGTTATACAGATACTTAACTTTTTGAAATCTGGTATGTTTGTTTCTATGTACACAAGGAAAAATTAAAAAAACGATGCATAAAGATCATAAAATTACAATTTTGTATTACAAAATAGAACACTTTAAATTTTTATTATTTTTAATTTAAAACTTTTTCACATGTTTTATCATTCAAATAAATACTAAAAGTTATAGCCCCCTTTCCCCATACATAATAAAAAAATCATATCATTATGTTTGTTTTTAAAAATGTGCACACCTATGCGCTGAGAGAGGTGACCTGTCATAAATGCTTGACACTCCAAGGTAACTGACCTTACAACAATGCTACTAAATAAACCTTTAGGTTGGTGTTTTTTGCCTACTTCTCAGAAAACATTACTTAGTCCAGAGCACAAATATTTATCAACACGTTTTACAAGGATTGAATTAAAAAATGCAACACATCTGTTTGTGGTTCTTTGCCAAGGAATATAAAAATCAGTGACACACCAAGATAAGGGTTGCGGGTTTTTTTTACATATTTGAAATAATACATATTTAGTAGTAGTATTTTAGAAGAGAATATAGAAGACTGAGTTCTCCTGTCTCACAACTGACGCATTCAAATACAAGAGTTACGAAAAACATTAAGCGAAATATGAATTTAATAATTAATTTCGGTCACGTTGTAATTTTTCTAAAAGCTTCACTTACAGTCGTGCTTCTTATTACATCGTCAGAGTGGTTAAACGTAAGGGATTTGACAAGCAACAATTTAACATTGAGAGTAAGCTCGGCATTAGTCTGATTGTTTACCGACTAAATATAAATGTCAACTTTCAATTCTCCAGTTTTGTCTTGAACGATGCGACTTCTTCAGCTAAGTTAAATATCCGACCCGTAAAGTATCCCGGAAATATCTTTATGATATTTCCTCTCCTGGAGAGGTTAATTATGTCTAGCACATGTGAAAAACACTTTAACTATTTGGCTTGAATCCTGAGAAGAGTAATATTGTAAGGTACAATCTTATATAATCCAACTACTTTTTATTTTGCCGATATCACTCATAGTTAGGGTAGGATACGATAAGCGGACCCGGTTTTTTATATCGAAATTGGCAAACGATATTACTTAATCATAACCATCGATATAATCAATCGATACTGATTAATTATTTTGAACTATTAACTTAAATAATCTATATCAACAGCTGTAAACACTCAAAATAATACACGTGGGATAATATTTCAATTTTACATAAGTATTTCTGATTAATAAAAATGGCAGTCAATTTTAGAAAACTACACGACGTTGCTTTTTCGTGGCTTCAACATGTTGGACTCGTACCGAAAACCCCATTATGTGAAATTTGTGGGAAAGAAACAACTGTAACTGTGAGAGGAGTAAATATGGTCGTCTTCAATTTTCCTAATTTTGGTTATAATAATTTGTTTGATCACTGTAAATATTAAATTCATATTTTAATTTAAAACATATGATTTTTATTGAGGACTATAGGTACTTTTGTATCGATTGATAGTCTAGGATTTGAGATGCGAATATTAGGTATCGATGACTATATTCTTCGATATAAAAAACCGGGTCCGCTTATCATACCCTACCCATAGTTACTCAACACAACTTTATTTTTAAAGAAACAATCATACATACAACTAACCCCTAGGCATATATCTGTAATAAATGGTCCCGCTATTTTTCATTGTATATGAACGCCATTTAGTTTCTTGTGAAATTGGAAGACCAACAGTCAAGAAGATAAGGAAACCGGAAATGGCGACTAGCCTCTTGATCTAGATGCTCTTAGCCTAGAACTTCATACAGAAATAGGGGGTACAAGGAAGAGAAGAAGTGACGGTGACACTAGAATAAGAGTAAGAAAGGGATAAATGCGTTGGCAAGTGGAAAAATAAGAGTAAAATGGGAAGTTGGAGAATAGAGAAGTGAAGGCAGGATTCAAATTTGAAGAGTACTAAAATTCAATGAAAAATCGTGTAATTTCCAATGGTTCACCATTTTTAGACTCAAAATTCAGGATGGTTCAACAATAAAACGGGCTCTAATTGTTTTAAATTTGTTACCTGTTAGATAACTTTTTCTTCTCGTTTTCTTGTATTCTAAAACCAAGTACAAATATATTCAAGATCAAAAAGTTCTTATTCAATAATTGTATTACATGCATTTATACATTTCATGTGCTTCACAAAGCACGTGTAAAATGAGGAAAAAATTAATTTTATTATAAAACAAAACCAAATAATAATAATTATTATAATAATTTATTTTATTATTTGTTATATTATATTAATAGTACAGTACGCTGTAAGACACACCAGTTTCATGCACCAGTAAATTACCTGAAAATTAATTGGGGTTCTCCAAATTACACCGTTTGATGAGCAAACATCCATTTAAACAGCAAAGAAACAGGAATTGAAAGGCGAGTTTGTGTCGTTTGATGTAAGCAACCGGCGGGGCCCGAAAGGTCAATACCAATTGCGGGCCGTGGTCGAGCTACTTTACCAGAAAAGTGAAAACAAAAGAACAATGCTGGAAGAGAGAAAGAACAAAGCGCACTCAGAGTGGTGGCTTACAATCTGCTTACGTTGGAGAGCAGAGATACATATTGATCAGCGAGCGGGTAGGAGTGGCGTGCGGCCTACGGACAGGACTCTGTACATCCTCCTGTACAGGTTCTTCAGGAGGTACAGCACCACGACTGCCACCGTGTTGACACAAACGTACAGTCAAATTATTATTGACGAACTGCGGATTGACTAATAGTAATTACAATGTACCCTCCTTGTAATTGCCTAACCAATTACAATGACCTGTACAGATCCTTCAGGAGGTACAGCACCACGATTGTCACCAAGTTGAAACAAATGTACAGTCAGATTATGATTATTTTGTATATTATATAGCTCTGAACTGCGGATTGACTAATAGCAATTACAATGTACCCTCCTTGTAATGGCGTAACCAATTACAATGACCTGTACAAGTCCTTCAGGAGGTACAGCACCACGATTGTCACCGAGTTGAAACAAATGTACAGTCAGATTATGATTATTTTGTATACTATATATAGCTCTGAACTGCGGATTGACTAATAGCAATTACAATGTACCCTCCTTGTAATGGCCTAACCAATTAAAATGACCTGTACAGGTCCTTCAGGAGGTACAGCAACCACGATTGTCACCGAGTTGGCACAAACGTACAGTCAAATTATTATTGACGAACTGCGGATTGACTAATAGTAATTACAATGTACCCTCCTTGTAATGGCGTAACCAATTACAATGACCTGTACAAGTCCTTCAGGAGGTACAGAACCACGACTGCCACCGTGTTGACACAAACGTACAGTCAAATTATTATTGACGAACTGCGGATTGACTAATAGTAATTACAATGTACCCTCCTTGTAATTGCTAACCAATTAAAATGTCCTGTATAGGTCCTTCAGGAGTTACAGAACCACGATTGTCACCGAGTTGGCAGAAACGTACAGTCAAATTATTATTGACGAACTGCGGATTGACTAATAGCAATTACAATGTACCCTCCTTGTAATTGCGTAACCAATTACAATGACCTGTACAGGTCCTTCAGGAGGTACAGCACCACGATTGTCACCGAGTTGAAACAAATGTACAGTCAGATTATGATTATTTTGTATATTATATAGCTCTGAACTGCGGATTGACTAATAGCAATTACAATGTACCCTCCTTGTAATGGCGTAACCAATTACAATGACCTGTACAGGTCCTTCAGGAGGTACAGAACCACGATTGTCACCGAGTTGGCAGAAACGTATAGTCAAATTATTATTGACGAAACTGCGGATTGACTAATAGCAATTACAATGTACCTTTATTATGATAATTGACTAATAGTAATTACAATGTACTCTCCTTGTAATTGCGTAACCAATTACAATGACCTGTATAGGTCCTTCAGGAGGTACAGAACCACGACTGACGCCGAGTTGACACACACGTACAGTACAATAATTATTATTGACGAACTGCGGATTGACTAATAGTAATTACAATGTACTCTCCTTGTAATTGCGTAACCAATTACAATGACCTGTACAGGTTCTTCAGGAGGTACAGAACCACGACTGACGCCGAGTTGACACACACGTACAGTACAATAATTATTATTGACGAACTGCGGATTGACTAATAGTAATTACAATGTACTCTCCTTGTAATTGCGTAACCAATTACAATGACCTGTACAGGTCCTTCAGGAGGTACAGAACCACGTATGCCACCGAGTTGACATATGTGTACAGTCAGATTATTATTATTTTCCATATTATATAGCCTTAAACTGCGGATTGACTAATAGCAATTACAATGTACCCTCCTTGTAATTGCGTAACCAATTACAATGACCTGTACAGGTCCTTCAGGAGGTACAGAACCACGACTGGCGCTACTTCCTCACACTACATAGTTTCGACTTTTAATCTTCTAGTGAGTTTTCCTGTTTCTGTCGACCGTGATGTTATAATATAACATTATATTATAATGTTTAGTGTTCGTGTATGATAGGCCTTATCAAATGTTGTGTTTCTCATTATCATTATTTATTCGTTGTGTTTGTGCTGTGTTCGTAAATTATAAACTATGATGACTCCTGCTTAAAGATTATAATGTTAAATATAAAACAAATTGTATTTAAATTGGCCTCTT
This sequence comes from Homalodisca vitripennis, assembly GCF_021130785.1. Taxonomy (NCBI): domain Eukaryota; kingdom Metazoa; phylum Arthropoda; class Insecta; order Hemiptera; family Cicadellidae; genus Homalodisca; species Homalodisca vitripennis. The sequence goes on along the minus strand of NC_060214.1, from coordinate 11,452,206 downwards.
ATGTCCTCACTATTACGCACTATTGTACGGCATTGCTATTTAGGTGTGTTGTGATGTAAATGAGATTCAGAGACGGTTACGGTTTGTCTTAAAAAAGAAGTCCATACGAATCATTGAAAACTAAAACTGAGAGAGTCATGTCAATCTGCTTTTAAAGAATTAGACTTCTGACCTTGCCTATTTTACATATTATTTGGAAGCAGTATTGCGTTCAAAATTTAATTGCAAATAGTTAGAGGGAAGGGATTACCACTATTTCAATACACGATATAATCAATTCCCCAGACCTCAAAACTCAAACTAAATGTATTTATAAAACTTCCATCTCAAGCAGTAGTCAGGTTTTACAAAAAACTCCCAGAATATATCAAACCAACAATACATCATTACAAAGAAACCTTGAAAATTATATCGTCCATAGCATTCTACACTGTGGAAGAATTTATGGAACATAGGAAATTATAATTCCAAGTTTAGGACAAACATTTTATACATTTTAAACATTTTTACATTCAATTATTTGGATATCTCCAAGGTTATTTACTCTTTTATATTTAATTATTTTAATTGTAGGATTTTTGTAGGATTTTAAACACGTCTAGTTTAAAATTGTTACGTATCCAATATTGACAGTTATAAACAATAATGTTGTTATATATCAATGAAATGTTTGTTCGTTTGCTGTATTAACTCTGATATTCATAATTGATTGTTTCACGTTTGAATAATATAAATGATTAATTTGACTAATTATAAAATCCACATACATGTAAAGCAAGTCAATTTTGTCTATTAAACTAATTTAATATGCTTCTTATCCTAACAGATCTTCCTAAACTCTGATGAATGACGTAAGTAATGAAAATTAAAAGCCCTAAAACTATGCTCTGGGGACTGCATACAGAAAATATGAGATATATCATAGAAAATAGAGAAAGTTTAAAATACAATTATTACAGTTGTTAAAAGGTTAGAATTAAAATTAAAACAGTTAATTATGGAGCACTCCACCCCCAGAATCATCACAGGAATTTATTAGAGGAATATATAGCTTTGTCGATAAGAAACTTTTTAAATTTTATTTTAAATTTATTGAATGTAGCCTATGAGTTTCTTCAATAGGAATATTGTTACAAAATTTTTGATCCAGCATACTTTGGTTTCTTTTTAGAAATGTGCAAAGTATTATGGGGCTTATTGCTACATTATTACGATTTCTTGTGAAACTGTTGTGGTTATCTTCTACCAATTCCAGTTCCTGAAGTTTGATTTTAATTGAAAAGAATAATTTCAAAAATATACATCCCATAAACCCTCATAGTATTTTCTTCTTTAAAGTATTCCTTAACGGATGTTCTATTATGAAGATTAAAATTATTCTAATGGCTTTTTTCTGCAGATCAATAAGTAGGACGATCAGGATTGTAATAAATTTTCACGGACAGAGTGTCAAGTAAGTTGAGTGCCAACGTTCGGGTTACACCGGGCTGAGGAAGCAATGACAGGGATATAAGACCGATAACTGTTGGATTTACTCCCGCACTGCAGTCCCGCATGGTACTTCCTGCACGTTGTTTCCTCGGGGGGGGGGGGACAAATTAATGCTGATAGATAGTGTCATGTGGCAGCGGAAAAATTTGTGACTATTTATGTCTGTGTTTATCCTTCATATGGCGGACATACATTGGCAGTGAAGAGGATCTTAGTTTTTGAATAACGTGTTCACTAAACGAGTTTTCGAACAGTGTGGACAAAATTAAGGAAATAATTAAATAGTTTATGGCTATCAAATTAGTCATGAGTTTTGAAATTAATTGCTGAATAATAATTTTCAAAACAATGGATTTTACAATTGGGGAGAAAACTATGCAGAATTTTCTCAGTTCGTACCAGTTTTGTAGCAACTTATCTACCAGAATTACTTAGTAAATTTAATTTTCTTGTAGTTTTCTAGAAACGCATTTGTGAATGAAGGCCATTAAGCAAATACAAATGTATAAATTCAATGTAACCAAACTTAGTAAACATGGCAATGGCTTGAAAAATAATAAAAAAGTGAATTCTCACAGTTTAAACTACGATTCAGGCTGTTTTCGACAAAGCACTAAGTATCGAGGGTATCTCAGAGATTTTATACAAGTAACGTAGCTAAGATGGAAAGGGTAGATTCAATGTACATGTTAAGTTTAGATTATTTCACATTACGCTTAATGCAGCGTCTTAAATCTGATATTTCACAAAGTATACTTTTGTAATCTGAAGTCCACGTCTGTCGGCTACGAAGTAAAAAACGGACTCTGCGTCGTTTCTACGTCAGAGACACCTAGAGTACAGGAGCCATCTAGTGTAACCTAGATGAAAAGATGTTCTGATTATCAGTGCACAGGTTCCAGACGGTTGCACCAAACGGAAGGTGAAATGGAGCTGTGAAAAGTGAACATTGAACATTCGCACTTCTGAGATTTTCGTCTTGTTTTCGGATGGCTGCTATGTTTTCGGAAGAGTTTAAATCTATAATTGTTGAGAATATATCCGTTAAAAATGGAAATACTCGAGACATAAGTTTGATTTAGCGCTATCGATTAATACGTCCGTTTCAAAACGACTTGATTGTTGTTATTCCCCGGAAATGATGGGGGGGGGTGGCCCCCGGGCTCCTCCTCCTGAATACACCCCTGATCTTCAAGACTGAAGACGAGTGTATGAATCAATATCAACAGTCCGAGTCAGATTATTCTGCTCTCTTTGACAAGTGAAGTTGTTTGTGATACCGGTGTCATTATTATGAATAAATCTGTGATACGCTTTTTATTAAAACAAACATCTAAACCAATGAGGAGAATGTCCTGATCACAGAATTGAACGCGGTGTAAACCTGAGTCCTCTGTAGCTTCATTTGAATTTGTTTAGATCGAACAGCACACAACCGAATCCTTTCGATAATCGATTAACAATCAATAATAAACTAACCTTTGATACACTTATTACGTTTGTTGAACACTAATACGTTATTATTGTAATCCACGTTTCTAACCTAGGTTCGTGTGTCCACAAGAGAAAAGAGGTTTTCGACTATGCTTAGTTTTAGAAAGTGTATGAAAAAGAACCCTTACCTAAAGTTTATGACTTTAAACTCAACTCCCTGAAAAACTCTAATATTCTCGGACAGTCAGGTTCATCTCAGATCGGTCGTCTCGTGGTTTAATCTTAATAGTAACATTTTACAACTATTTTGTATAACAAGTTAACACAATTTTGAACAATCTTTTGGAAGTCTGGAGTGATGCTTTCGAATGAATCTAATCTCTATGAGTAATAAAGAAGTATCATAATAATAATTATATAAACAACTCAAACAACTGTATGTAAAGAGGCTGAAGGCTACCTCTTTACAGCACATCACATTTATTTACGGATTTAGAGATTGGCTATAAGTGTGTCAAACAGATACATATGGCATGAAAAAAGTCGTTGGGTCATTCCTTCGGATAGTCTTGTTTCGATCTCCATCAAAACAGGTGTTGCTGACAATCGATCTTTCTTATATATAATTCTTTTATCGAAGTAAAAGTAGGTTGTGTGTTTATACAGTGCAATTTGGCGCTCAACTCCTAAACTTAGGAGATAGGATAGTATACAGAACAATAAACCAAGTAACCATAATCAAGTTCAATATATTTATGATTTTAGATAGACATTCTAAACTTATAAATACATCTTCTTACTTTTGTAGGCCCCCAAACTAGCTCAAATTTTATCATAATTTCTAAACCGTGAGAGTTAAACCATTAGACTGCCACTTACTACGCAGTTTATTCTGTATTGAGATGGATAACAAAGATCAGTTGACTTTGTGGCATCTTGTACACAATATTTCGTGTATCTTGGAGCATATTTTGCTTCTGAGAAGAGGACAGTTTACTCTCCTCTTGGATTGGGATGGAGATGTGAATGTATCTCAAAGAACATCTCTGTTCTTTGTTTGAAGGTTATTTTTGACGATGGAAGGATTGTGAAGGAAACAGGATTTTTCCGGACATTTGCCATCGTTCAGTGAAACAATGGTTAGTAGACGAGTGAAGACGTATTGTGACCTGTATTCCGTAGTTCAGATTGAATGATTAGTGTTTTGTATAGTTTTTTTATTAAGTGCATGTTTACAGAGTTAGCGAAGTTGACAAACAACATGTAGGTTGTGATTCCTGACTTAGGCGTGCCACAACGCTTTGGTAAGTTGTTTATTTGAACCTAGTTTGTAATTATGTATTAGGTTAGTTCTTTACCTGAAGAAGAGATCAGATTGCAGATCTCGGAACATCTCTGACCTCTAGAATGTTTTAGATAAGGTTTCCCATACATTTCCAGTTGGTTTGTAGGGTGTTTTAGATGCATGTGACAATGCATTTTCCCTTATACGTTTTTCGTACACGCTCTTTATAAAAAGTATGTTTTTGAATATAGAAGAGTAAAACGCAATCACAAAAAGTCGCCCTTAGAAAGTTAACTTCATATAATAAACATTTGAGTCGGACTTGTCGTCTTTCCATGTTTTAATGATACTGCTGTTAATTCTTATGAAATTGTATGAGTTTTAGATAATTTTGCATACCAGAATAGAGCGTAATAAATACTCCTGAAAACCAATAATAATTTGTATTGTATTAGTGAAAAATAATATACATGACTCATTTGAATAATTGTTTTCCCGTACATTTTCTAATCCGCACTTTTCGAACTTGCAAAATGAATGATCATTTTGTTTTCTGTAACTATACGGAAAACTTGATTGTTGTCACTATTCCCACATTAATTACAGTGGCGTGTTGTCCCACACTCGGAAAACACATTCTGGTGGCTTCTCGAATATTGTAATGTGTGATTGTATCGTTGTGTTACGAATATTTAAGATCGCTTACAATAAGTAAACTAAGTCCATTGTCCTCATGAATTCATCGTATAAGTGTGTAAAATATAAATTAACGTCGTGAGAAAAATGCTTAAGTAGAAAATGTTTTTGACGTTACTAATACGGTTTAAATAATAAAAATGGGTCATTTCGCCTTGCAGAAAACCCTTATTTCGTCCTGAAAAATGGGTTTTTCTACATTCATCTTAATTTTTAGAACCCGTATTCAATGGACGATGCAACAGGCTACAGCTAAAGAATTTTTAAGAAAAGCGAAATGTACCAAGAACGATGAATGCGGTGATTGAGACAGGCTGGCGCGAGAAATGTGGCGAGATGTTGTGCCAAACTTGTTGCCAAGAGAGTAAGTCTCTCAAGATCCGGAAACTATTGGCCGAGAATGTTTACATCCGGATTAACCCACTTGTCCCTTGAAATATCGCCTCTTACTCCAGCCACTCCTTCCACTCTTCTTCGTCCTTCCTCCATCACACACCTTCTTTGTGATGTGGCCTCTTCCTCCAGCCACTCCTTCCACTCTTCTTCATCCGTCCTCCATCACACACCTTTTTTGTGATGTGGCCTCTTCCTCCAGCCACTCCTTCCACTCTTCTTCATCCTTCCTCCATCACACACCTTTTTTGTGATGTGGCCTCTTCCTCCAGCCACTCCTTCCACTCTTCTTCGTCCTTCCTCCATCACACACCTTCTTTGTGATGTGGCCTCTTCCTCCAGCCACTCCTTCCACTCTTCTTCGTCCTTCCTCCATCACACACCTTCTTTGTGATGTGGCCTCTTCCTCCAGCCACTCCTTCCACTCTTCTTCGTCCTTCCTCCATCATACACCTTCTTTGTGATGTGGCCTCTTCCTCCAGCCACTCCTTCCACTCTTCTTCGTCCTTCCTCCATCACACACCTTTTTTGTGATGTGGCCTCTTCCTCCAGCCACTCCTTCCACTCTTCTTCGTCCTTCCTTCATCACACACTTTCTTTGTGATGTGGCCTCCTCTTCCTCCAGCCACTCCTTCCACTCTTCTTCGTCCTTCCTCCATCACACACATTCTTTGTGATGTGGCCTTCCTCTCCAGCCACTCCTTCCACTCTTCTTCGTCCTTCCTTCATCACACACCTTCTTTGTGATGTGGCCTCTTCCTCCAGCCACTCCTTCCACTCTTCTTCGTCCTTCCTCCATCACACAAATTCTTTGTGATGTAGCCTCCACTCTACAGCCAAAGTCCTGACTTGCTTTACTGACCAAGGAAGGTGAAGGAGACGAGGATTCTTCCCTTGAATGAAATCCGTTTAAAAACCAGAGAAGATTGGTTAACCAAGTCACACCATTATTTTATTTATGGAAAGTAGTGTAATCGTGATACTGAACAATGTTAAATACCCGAGTGTCATACCCCCGAAACCGTACTGCTGCAGCAACTATATTGAAAACTTTTTTTTAAGGATTTCATTCAATTTTAAGATCAAATTTTCATTTCAACTTATGGGAGTCGGCTTAAAAGTAGTCGATATTTTGATATCCCATCCTTTTTTTTCTCACCTCCTTCCATCCTTCCACTTTGTCCTGGTCCTTTCTCACGCTTTCTATTTATTGATGACAAGTTGTAAGTTTTGTTGTTGCTTTTAAATTTTTATAAAAAAAAAAAACAAAAAAGAAAGATAATATAAAAAGATTTTTGCTGCATGTAGAGAAAATATAATTGCAAAACTAAATTTTAGAGTAAATCCTAAGAGATACTCTTCTACCGCTACTGACAAGGGTTTTTGTACTGAAGGATAGCGGAAATCATTCCATTGCTGACTAGATTCCCCGAATAATAAATAAGTAGTGTCGCCCATAGCTCGCCATAAAGGATAACTTCTACTTGTTGGGTGAGCTATAAAAGTTAATAGCATAATCTCATTAAGAAACATCCTTGTGCCTCATTGTACACACCGATCGTTCAACCTCAATGCAGTAGTATAAGTAGGAGTGAGGTGTCTGTGTGACCACTGGGACCACTGTTTGAGACACAATGATGGGTACACTCTTGTTAAAAATCGGTCAGTGCTAGGAATCTTAATGGAGTCTAGTAGTGGAGATGATCGGGAGGGGGGGGGTTTTTGGTACCTGTTAGGCACAGAGTAATATTAGGAGTTATTAGAGGTTGCGGCTGGTGATCTTGAAATCCACCATTTTTCGATTTACGTAGAAATTTTCCAATAAGAAGGGGGGAGAGTGGAGCGATATAAATATGAAATCAGTTTTAAGAAATCTTTATTTTTTAAAATTAATGGATTTTTAATGCGGAAAAAGATAGTCTTAAGGCAGTACGTCTGCCTTATATTGTCGTGTTAGACTAACAGGTCTTATCTTTCACAGATCTTACTCAAATAAAAAAAAAATATTAAAAGACATTGTACATTCTTGTTTTTCACAATGGGACAGTTTAATGTCATGTGCCAGATGACCCACTTCCTATTGAAAAGGTATACTCTAAACCAAGATAAAAGATTTCAAAATTGCCCTCGATGTCGCCATACTTGCTTGCGCTCACCTACAGGGTCACCAACAGGTTCCCCATATCAAATGCAATTTCTATGATTATTTGAAAGTTCAAATTTCAAAATAAATATATACAGACTTTTGTCTCATCCTATAAATAATTCCTTCATACTTAATTTAACCGGCAAAATAGATTAATTTTAAAATTCACTCCACATATGTAAATGAAATCGGGCAACTTTACTTGTACTAGCAACATCTTTTTTGCGGATTTATACACATGTTTTTAGAAACTTGATTACCAATAAAAGTCGTCAATTTTCAATTCAATTATACGGTCGTATATTTTAACTCGGCAATGCTAGAAACTCAGTTTTTTGATATTGCAGGAAAAAACTGATTAATGCTAAGTCAAATGTCTTCTTGAAATTTAAATCCACTGCCTTAGAATTATTCTATGTAACTTTTAAATTAATAAGAGCCAGAGTTTTATAAAGGATGGTTTAGAACATGAAAGTTTTCTTAGAGTACGTTTTATCACGATTATCATATACAAGATTCACATAGCGTATATCTTTCAACACCTCTGATGTTTAAATATTTATAGCAAAATACATTCTGTAGAAGTACGTAAACAGTTCTACTTGCAACAGTTACGTACTAGAGATTTATTATTTTCCATCACGACAGCTTTATTAACTATGACAGTGAATCATGAGGATTGCAACAAGTAAAATTTATTACGTTCTATGAAAATATGTAACATTTAAAATGTTACTCCTAAAGGTGTATATACTATTATTTATTATATGTTAAGCGTTTGAAATATTTTACATGTGGAGTTTATTTTCATATGAATAAAATTGTAATGAACTATACTTTTTAAAACTTTGCGTTGTTTTATTTTCACTCTTTAAGTCATATATAGCACAATGTTCAGCAGATATTAAAAAGAACTGTACGATGTAATGGAGTTTTAACTTTATATTTTAGATGTAGCCTCAACAAGTGTTTGATAAAATTATATACAATAACAAACCTTTTTAACACTTTATATATATATATATATATATATATATATATATATATATATATATATATATATATTTTCGTACGATGTACATTTCAAATTCTAAGAATTCATTATCAGGTACATTTTTAGGTTAAGGTAAATTATGAAAATAAATAACTGAAACGGAATTGTCATGTTTGAACAACCTTGGTGGCTAAATTTGGTGTATTTAATTTTATATGTGATCAATGCATATTGCTTAAAAGTCTATCGAATAATAAATTTGTTGTTAGAAAATCTTTGTCACATTTTATATATATATATATATATATATTATATATATATATAGCCTATATATATATTAATCAATATACATTGATCACATATAAAATTAAATACAACAAATTTAGCCACGAAGGTAGTTCAAACATATGACAGTTTGGTTTCAATTATTTATTTCCATAATTTACCTTAACCTAAAAATGTACCTGATTATGAATTCTTAGAATTTGAAATGTACACGTACGAAATAAAAAAAATAAATATAAAGTGAGGTTTGTTACTGTATGTAATATAACTTTATATTTATATAGTGATAAATAAACACAATATGTAACTTCTTATGTTATGGCTTCAAAAAAGTGACTCTGTCTGGAGGTACAGCGTGGTGATTTTTTTCTCTGATGAATTGTTAAATAAATACATCACTCCTGTATTATACAAGGTTCAACACTTCAAAACAAAATTTTGCAGGGATAAAATTGAAAATTGAATGTGACATGGATGCAAATTTGAAATGTTACCAGTATCTTACTTAGAAGTAATATTTTACTAGGAATTGCACTAAAATGTCTATGGGCGAGATTGACATGGGGATGTTATAACAGGAACACCGGGGTTGCTGACTCACCGAATGCAGCGGTTTTAAAATAGAATTGTAATCGATACCATTGTTACGTTGGATGTTTGAGTGTGTGTGTTTATATCAAGGCCAGGGTTCTGTAGTAGCTTCCTCAATTGCCCCAAGTTTTGAAGCTAAATTTGAGTTAATCGACAGATGTATGAGCTACGTATGTATGTACGTGTGGGGTTATCTTGTGTGATAATTCTCGTTAATGCTGAAGGTATGTCTAAAGTCCACGTTCTACAATTTTCTCAACCTTGAAGGTGTATTTAATATTTTTTCTGATCTTGGAATGAATTTTTCTACCTTGTTCAAAGCTTTGAAGACGTATTTAACAGAGCAAAAAAAGGCTTATGAGGTCCAGACAACAACGACCCCGGTGAGCCCAGCGATCAAAAAACTAAATTTTCTAACTATTCTTTGGCTTCTGTGCAGTGCCATCACTTGGTACATTCTCTCCATTCTGGACTTACAGTTTCACAGGTATTACTTTATAATCATTTGTGGGACACCCTACTGCCACATTTGTTCAGGGTTTTAATGTCTTATGGTCTTTTTCATCCTGGAGAAGAGCTTTGATTCCAAGCCTCGAATCGTAGTTGTATACTTTTTTATCGCACACAACGATGGAAAGTGACCGAAAGTTCATTGATCACAATAAGAATAATTACGCAACTCAAAAATAAAATGTTTTAAAATACGGGTACACTACTAATTATACAAAAATAGTATAATGCTGTGATTCCGTACATGTTTATTGAAGCGTTTTCCACATTTCGGAATGGTGGTAGCGGTTTATTCAATAAACGGGATTCCTCTGAAAAACGGTCAGATTGTTAGTACTAGTCCACCAGAAGTTTCTATTCACCGAGAGTTGAGAGTAAGACCCCGCCCACCACTGCTGTGACGTATGAGAGGCCGGTTCACATGCGGTCATCAGCGACGCAACTGCTTGAGCTTGTATTGTTAGTACTAGTCCCCCAGAAGTTTCCATTCACCGAGAGTTGAGAGTAAGACCCCGCCCACCACTACTGTGACGTATGAGAGCCCGGTTCACATGCGGTCATCAGCGACGCAACTGCTTGAGCTTGTATTGTTAGTACTAGTCCCCCAGAAGTTTCCATTCACCGAGAGTTGAGAGTAAGACCCCGCCCACCACTGCTGTGACGTATGAGAGGCCGGTTCACATGCGGTCATCAGCGACGCAACTGCTTGAGCTTGTGTTGTTAGTACTAGTCCCCCAGAAGTTTCCATTCACCGAGAGTTGAGAGTAAGACTCCGCCCACCACTGCTGTGACGTATGAGAGCCCAGTTCACATGCGGTCATCAGCGACGCAACTGCTTGAGCTTGTATTGTTAGTAAACGTTCCATCTAATTTGATAGGTCGATCGTCCCCTGAATAAGCCCCTGAATCGTCAACTCCCTTTCGCCTTGCCACGTTTTTAGGGGAAATAGCTGTACGAGCGTCCGGCTGTGAGCTCAGTTCCCCAAAATTCAGAGAGTCCGCACAGTCAGAGTGACTTTCCCAGGTTCCTCTCCGCGAGAGTTGGTAACAACCCCAGAGGCTCGCCACATCGTGGGGGTGCTTTACTCTCAACACTCGATGAATAGACTGTAGTTACATCAGAGCATCCTTCTACTACAGCGCATCCGGCCATGTCTTGCACCTGTACATAATAAATAAGATCAGTCATAACTTGGTCACCTTAGGGACGCCAATACTTTCCTTTATTTAGGAGTGAGAGATTGACCTCAATTTTTGTGAAACATTCTACTTCATAAACGCCTAACTTGGCTTAACTCGTTAACATTCAATGTTCTTGATATATTTATGATTTATTTGAATTATGGTGTTTCTACTTCACTGGAGAGGGTGGAGGGAGGTTAAGTAAAGTTGCGATTACTCCATAATTAACTTATTGCCATCACACAAGGTGCCAAAGATGGATTTAAGGACAGTTGCAATGTTTAGTTATATGTCATGAATCACTAATTTCAATTAACGTATATATCGTAATATTTCAATAAATTATGAATTGTAAAATTTGGCGTTAATATATATATGTTTAGTAACTCTTCGCAGAGAGCTAAATATTTTAAGTGACAAAAATCCACACGCAAATGCACAAAATTAAACTTGCGTTTACAAAATCGCATAAGGATGTATGTGCTCCGCCGAAAGATAACTTTCATCTAATGAAGTATAGTCAGGTTTAATTTAACAAGAAAATTTCAGTTTTAAAATAATATGTGAAAAATACCCTTAACTATTAAAGGGTTCTCCGATGCCACCAACGTAGTAATAAAACGCATTATTAATATTTATAATTGAGCTTTAATTTATCACGAATTTAAATAAAATTAATTTATAAAATTGGACACCTATCAAAATGTAGGATCTACTTTTTGCCGTGATGAATCTTATAAATTAATTAACCTTTTTGTTGAGTTTAAGGCTGAATATGAATAATATAAACACAAAGCCACAGACGGGATGGATGGCAGGGTGGATATGGGGGTTGGGTGCCAGATGGGGGTGGAGACATTGTTTGTACAGGCTTTCCAATTGAGGCTCCCTTCTCACCATCGCAACGCACTCCGTACTCAGAACTGGGTGAAACTGTGCTAACCACCAACACCAACAGCAAGCTACAGTCGAGATGGATGACAGGGTGGATATGGAGGGTTGGGTGCCAGATGGGTGTGGAGACATTGTTTGTACAGGCTTTCCAATTGAGGCTCCCTTCTCACCATCGCAACGCACTCCGTGCTCAGAACTGGGTGATGAAACTGTGCTAACCTCCAACACCAACAACAAGCCACAATCGGAATGGATGGCAGGGTGGATATGGGGGTTGGGTGCCAGATGGGGGTGGAGACATTGTTTGTACAGGCTTTCCAATTGAGGCTCCCTTCTCACCATCGCAACGCACTCCGCACTCAGAACTGGGTGAAACTGTGCTAACCTCCAACACCAACAACAAGCCACAATCGAGATGGATGACAGGGTGGATGTGGGGGTTGGGTGCCAGATGGGGGTGGAGACATTGTTTGTACAGGCTTTCCAATTGAGGCTCCCTTCTAATGCACTCCGTGCTCGGTACTGGGTGAAACTGTGCTAACCACCAACACCAACACCACTCATCACAACAGCATCAAGTTATACAGCAGAACAAATCCAAGCTGCACAATACAACACCAAGCAACACACAAAGATTATTAACCGCTACTAATAGTTTTATTGTTACTTTAAACGTTATCCGATTATAGTCATTCAGGTATAAGTTCGCCTTTCCGTGGCAATCAGACTATCGCAGAACGAAAACGACAAGTCCTTCTCGAGATACTTGGAATGGCTTCGCTAACATTCAGCCGAATTCCATGGAAGACCCACCATCAAACTCAGTGTCGCCTAAATATAAATTAATCATGTAAAATAACAGGCATGTGTGTAAATTTGGCCTCAATATATCATACTGAGGCTAGACAGACAAAAAGATTGAAGAGGCATATGTGGATCCTGTGGACACATATGTTTAGCAATGATGGTCAGCAAAATCCTATGACTGGACATGAGCCATTATTAGGAATTTTTCCAGCCCACTGTGTGGATCCTGTGGACAATTAGGCTTCGCTAATGGTCAGCGAAATCCAATTAATGGACATGAGCCATTATTAAGAATATTTCAATCTCCTTGTGTGGACCCTGAGGACAGTTAGGCTTCGCTGATGGTCAGCGAAATCCCATGAATGGATATGAGCCATCGTTAAGAATATTTCAATCCCCTTGTGTGGACCCTGAGGACAGTTAGGCTTCGCTGATGGTCAGCGAAATCCCATGAATGGATATGAGCCATCGTTAAGAATATTTCCATCCCCCTGTGTGGATCCCGTGGACAGTTAGGCTTTGCTGATGGTCTGCGAAATCCTATGAATAGACATGAGCCATCATTAGAAATATTTCCAGCCCGCTGTGTGGATCCTGTTGAAAGTTAGGCTTCGCAGATGTTCAGCGAAATCCTATCAATTGATATGAGCCATCATTAGAAATATTCCCAGCCCACTGTGTGGATCCTGTGGACAGATAGACTTCGCAGATGGTCAGCGAAATCCTATGAATGGATATGAGCGATCATTAAGAATATTTCCATCCCCCTGTGTGAATCCTGTGGACAGTTAGGCTTTGCTTGATGGTCTGCGAAATCCTATGAATGGACATGAACCATCATTAGAAATATTTCCAGCCCGCTGTGTGGATCCTGTGGACAGATAGACTTCGCAGATGGTCAGCGAAATCCTATGAATGAATATGAGCCATCATTAAGACTACTTCCAGCCCACTGTGTGGATCCTGTGGACAGTTAGGCTTTTGCTAATGGTCTGCGAAATCCTATGAATGGACATGAACCATCATTAGAAATATTTCCAGCCCGCTGTGTGGATCCTGTGGACAGTTAGGCTTTGCTTGATGGTCTGCGAAATCCTATGAATGGACATGAGCCATCATTAGAAATATTTCCAGCCCGCTGTGTGGATCCTGTGGACAGATAGACTTCGCAGATGGTCAGCGAAATCCTATGAAATGAATATGAGCCATCATTAAGACTACTTTCCAGCCCACTGTGTGGATCCCGTGGACAGTTAGGCTTTGCTAATGGTCTGCGAAATCCTATATATGGTCATGAGCTACCATTAGACGATGTTGCGTATATGGAAATGAAGATTCTTCCAAAACTTTCAAGTCTGTACTTCAATGTATTTATTCTCAAGATATCGTGCGGACAGACAAACAAAACAGAAATCGGCCAGCTTCCAGAGTGATAATCTTCGCCAAGGCTCAATCAACAACACATTTCAATCGGTGAAATCATTATATCGGGGAGAACAGACAGACAAGAGGAAGACGACGTATCAACTGTCAGTATTACAACACTAAGCCTCTACTTGTACAATAAATACATTAGGAGATTATAGCCTGTGAGGCGTATACAGTGCAGTACGTTACACAGCCCTGGGTCTGCAGCAATGGTAACATACTCGTAACAAAGTTCATTATAAATATCATTAGTCCATAATGCGTATAAGCTACTTTCTCTTTTCTTCCGAAGGCATAACTTTCCTGTACAATTTCATGTAAATGTACACCAATCACAGAATAATTATTAATATTGGAACAGTATTATTTCTCTCTGCATTTTAGATACCTTTAGTGAGCGATCCAAAATATTTTGGATTGCTGAGCAAAAGTATTTAGAAACCCATTAAAATACAGTTTATCGCAACTTAGTGGCTAAAACATAAATTTGAGCATTAAATAAATTTTAATCCAATAGGTTGTTTAAAATGATTGATAAAATTAAGAGTTGTGGGATTTTCGTCGTCTTGATCAGCACAGGTCTTAAATGAAATTGTTGAGCATGTTTGTATTTAATTTGACTTTTTTAATGTCTTTTTTCCCTAAACCCATTGGTACCAACAATATATTTAAGCATAAAAAAATATTTTGTTCATAAGATTCTAACGCGCAATTGTTTGCATTTCCAAGAGCTCTCGCCTTACATCTATTGTTAATAGACTGTAGAAGTGTCTAAAGCTAGTCAATTTTTTCAACGGTACCACGTTATGTTAATTTTTTTGTATTTTGATGATACCATTCCGATCAAATTAACATCATTATTACCTAGCCAGCAGATGACATTGTTCAAAACGGCCAAAAAGGGTAATTAAAATTAGTCCTTTGGAGTCTTAAAAGATCTTTAAAATTACCTAGTTTAAACTTATAAGAACCGGATTAGTTACTCTTTATCAATAACGTATAATTACGATAATTTAATCCAATAACTCATATTAGGGCTGCAGTATAGTAAGAGGCCACCACTGCAATCATATCAGGGTACCAAATTATCAATTAGAAATACTTAAACTACCAAATACAAAAACGTTGTAATTACAGTTATGTACAATTAATGTTTATCAGCTCTTTTTAATGTATTAAATAACAATATTGTTCCAAATTTATTCAACAAAGTACAATCACTGTCACTTATGGTGTTTGAGTGATGGCCGCTAGTATATGTAGTGACACACACACATTTATCTTTAAAAACAGTAAAAAGTAACTAAATGTTAATCCGTTTTGTTTGTTACATTTTATAGATACACATAACATAGATAGTTTTTATTTATCAATAAATTATTAATATTTTAGATTTAAAACAGCTGAATTATATTATAATTCAAAATATCTATAACGTAATTCGTGTCAACATTTTGTTTCTATAGTTTATATAATCATAAATATGATTCTATTGTGGTGGTGGCCTCTTATTATACTGCAAGTCCATATTAGCGAACAAAGTAAAAAAGCATTACAAAGATGTGTATTTTTATAAACTTCCCTTTGTCTTTGCAATTTCGGATTTGCTTGAACTAATGACGCCGAGCTCTTTCCGAATTCCCTCAGCCAAAATGATCTACTTAAGCTCTGAGTGGCCTCAAGTAGACTAAGGTTCACTGATGAAACAAAGAAAAGCTTTTAACCGTGGCCTGCTCAGTCGTTGTCGGTGCTTCTCGAGATAAGCGACTGCTCACCGGATTAAACATTTGGTTAGTAGAAATTAGTGAGACTTAATACTCTTAACAGTGCTACACCGAGGTGTTAACTAACACATGTGTTGCTGAGTGAACTAGAACACAAATTGCCTTCTTCATACTGCAACTTATAGAAGAATGTCGATCAGTAAATAAAGCTTGATCTTCAGACCTACAAGTTAGCCTGTTGCTGATGTATTGATGGCTGCAGATATAAAATAAAACTTAAAGAAGCCAATAGGTTTTCGAGCACTTTTGGAAATTACCCAGGATAAGGAAGTTCAATAGTAGAACATATTGCCAATTAGAGTATATAATTGAAAAATACAAAAAATAATTATTAATTGAACATTTGAGTAATGAAAACCTATCTTTGTCTCATTTGAGATAGGAATTAATGTAATATAAAATCAGACATGTTGAAAAACCATAATCTTAATTTAAAGTCGAACTTTAAATGTTACCCCACCCTTAACCTAAGTCAAAAATAAATAATGTTGTCTTTCTAACAATGTTTGAACAAATTTACGCCATTTTGTGGACTTTTCGAGCGTGAGTTTTGGTTGAATATTTGTTGTTAACTAGATACTCCCTCTTGTAATAGTGTAAAGGTTTATTCTGTATTGGATTTATAGTTAAAGTCTCTGAATTGGACTGTGTAGTGTACAGCAATGTATATCCACATTTCATAAATAATTCAAGTTTATATAACCGGTTTTATTTGGGTTTTAATACTATTTAATCTAATTAGTTATTCAAAGTTGAACAACTTCCAGATTGTCTGATGGGTTTTAAGACTATTTAATTAATTAGTTATTTAAAGTTGCATAACTTCCAGTTTGTCTGATCTATTCTTGTTTCTTGTGATCTTATAATGACGTATCACAAAACAGAGCGTTTCTATTTGGAAAATGTATAGTTAATAATTTCAATATACGCCAAACAATTGGTAATTATCTTAAAATATGCTCAAGGTCTCATAGCGTACAACATTTAGCGTGCTGGACAGTGGTCCTGGATCTTCAGAAATTGGTTTAGGGTAAAAAAAAATATTCCTCCATTCCTCCAAAAAGACAACGAACCTTGAGGACACCTTTCTATCTTCCATTCCGTGGAATTTAGAGTTAGATATAAACAAACTTGTGGCTTTCCTCAATTAAATAAAAGTAGCCTAAATTGATTGTTTCTGGAACTTTAAATCTTGGAAAGGAGAAAAAATTGAAAAATTACAATGAATTGCCTGTCCTCAAGGAACGTTGAGATAAAAACTGATAGTTTTTGTAACTGTTCAGCCCTCTTTTTGCTACAATTATTCTCAGTTTTTATTAAAAAATAAATATACCTGTTAAGAAATGTATTATAATATGCTTTCGTAAAATTCTTTTACCAGCCTTGGTGGTGTACGCACTCACTGTTCTCGAATTAACGGGAAACGCTAACAAACTTTAAAATACTTTTAAATAAAATGATAAAAACAAATGTTTTAAAATAGAATGTTATTAAATGGTAATGCTGAAATATGAATTATTTCAACTAGTATACAACAAGTCGACGCAATTGTTTTCGTAAGGGGTTGGATATATTACCAAACAATATAACTAATTATAAGTATTTTTATGATTTTAATTTATGAAGAATCTACACAATTTTCATTTTATAGAATAACACATTTTAGATTATAAGACATTTCCAGACGTTTATTATTATGGATTTGGTAAATACAAAATTATATATTTGGGTTATTGGAGTCTTTGGGTAACAAATAATATTTAGTCCCAAACTTGCTTTCACAATAGCTCATTAAGCACATAGAAATACTCAGAGTGTGAGGAGATAATGATGCATCGCTCTGTTCTGTTTGTTAAACTCGCCGTTTGCCGGAACATTGACAATAATGTTGGAGCAAAACTCACTTAATGTGTTTACAATTGGATAGATTGACACCAAACGTACGTGTATACATCGTCATCACATGTTTATGTACACATTACCATAAACTGTACGTGTATACGTCATCATTACCTGTACATGTATACATCATCACCACCTGTAAATGTATACACTAACATCACATGCACATGTATACATTATCATCATAATCTGTACGTGTATACATTATCATCACATTTAAATGTATAAATTGTCATAACCTGTACGTATATACGTCATAATCACATGTACATGTACTCGTATACATCATCGTCACATGTAAATACATCTTTATTATCACATGTACATGTATACATTATCATAAATTTCGGTGCCAGGTGCTTTTGGAGACTTCCTGAACCGCTGAAGTGCATCCAAAGTAAGGAAGAATTTAAAAGAAAATTAAAGGAGCATTTAGTGGCGGGTTGTTTTTACACGGTGGGAGAGTTTCTCTAGTATAATAATGTTTTTTTGTTTTATTGTTTTGTTTTTCTTGCATTATTAGTTGGAATTGTAAACTTCTTTTTAATCGGGCATAAACTAACAATTGTAAAGTTGTGACTCGTTTTACATTTTTAGTTTTTTTCTTTACAATAATTATGTAGACTAATTAAAAAAAAATATTTAGTATAAAATTTACTGTTGTATAACCATTGTATTCTATTTGTTTCACTTTATAAGCTATGTATATACAGCATGTACTTGACTCTGTCATAACAACAAAAGTTGTCTTACGACATTAAACGAATTTGAATTTGAATAACCTGTACATGTATACATTATGACCACATGTACATTTATACATTATCATCACATGTTCATGTCCGCATTGCCATAACCTATACGTGTATACGTCATCATTACCTGTAAACGATTACATCATCACCACATGTACATGTATACATTATCATCATCACCTGTACCTGTATACATTATCATCAAATTTACATGTATAAATTGTCATAATCTATACGTATTATACGTCATAATAACATGTACATGTATACATATTCGTCACCTGTACATGTACACATTATCATAAACTGTACGTGTATACATTACCATTCCATGTACATGTATACATTATGATATGTACGTGTATACATCATCACCACATGTACATGTATACATAGTAATCACCTGTAAATAGATCATTATCATCACATGTACATGTATACATTATCATAACCTGTACGTGTATACATTATCATCAAATTTACTTGTATAAATTATCATAACCTATACGTATATACATATTCATCACCTGTAAATACATCATTATCATCACATGTACATGTATACATTATCATAACCTGTACGTGTATACATTATCATCAAATTTACTTGTATAAATTATCACAACTTATACGTATATACATATTCATCACCTGTAAATACATCATTATCATCACATGTACATGTATACATTATCATAACCTTGTACGTGTATACATTATCATCAAATTGTACTTGTATAAATTATCACAACTTATACGTATATACATATTCATCACCTGTAAATACATCATTATCATCACATGTACATGTATACATTATCATAACCTGTACGTGTATACATTATCATCAAATTTACTTGTATAAATTATCACAACTTATACGTATATACATATTCATCACCTGTAAATACATCATTATCATCACATGTACATGTATACATTATCATAACCTGTACGTGTATACATTATCATCAAATTTACTTGTATAAATTATCACAACCTTATACGTATATACATATTCATCACCTGTAAATACATATTTCATCATCACATGTACATGTATACATTATCATAGCTTGTACGTATATACGTCATCATCACCTGTAAATGTATACGTCATTATCATCAATACATATATGCGCCACTATCACCGTACATGCATACATTATAATTACCTGTAAAAGTATATGTCATCACAACGTGTGCTTATATACGACATCATTAACTGTAAATTTGTACGTTATAGTTACCTGTAAAAGTTTACAGTGCTTGTATACATCATCATTACTTGTACATGTATACGTACAAATAAGCGCCATTATCACCTGTAAATGCCCGGGACTAGCCTATGATCATTAAGGGTTAGTAAATAAAAGAGTGGAAGTAGTATTGCAGGAATACCTTGCTTTGACATTTATTATCTGATCAAGAGTTGAAAGAAGGGGGAGTGTAGTTGGTTTTGACATCAATACACTGGTTTCCGTATTTGTTTTCTTTTTGCTGACAAGATGGCAAACTTGGTTTGTTTGTTTATTTCTTTTATTTCATAAATACTATCGATTTAAAGAATTAGTTACGACAGGTATTGCACAATGCCCTTTTAATGAAAAGGTCACGGCAGTCAATCAAAAATTATATTTTAAGTACAGTTACAAGGAGTGTATGGTGAATGAATTATGAGTTTTCACGGCATTTTTAGACTCAGACTTGTCAAGAGATCTGACCTTGAAGTATTCCATGGAAATGGGTCCAGTTCGTGTTTGTGGGGGGGGGGGAGAGAATTCCATTTTTGTAACTAATTCTCTCTTCCCTTTAGTTCTTCCTAACGTTTTTGACTCGTACCTTATACACCTTCACTCACTCAAATTGACAGTTCAAGAGCCGAGATACAATTTGGGTTATATAAATAAGCACATGAAATGTTTTTTTTTTTTTAAAATATTGATACATAAATATCCCTTGAGGCAGAAATCGATCGTCAGCTGTGCTAGTGTTGAGGGTCGCGATGTGAGGTAATCGAGAGGGTTATAAAAATATGAAATGATAATAAACATGTAAATCAACGTCAGCTCACACTAAACGTATAGTGGGGACGTTCAAGTTCTCTATCTAGTAGTCTGGCCGTGGTGCAACTAAAAAAAAGAAAGAAAGAAACTTTATTTCTCACAAATAAAAATGACAGATACAATTTTGGATGATTTTTTATTTTGGATACAACTATTATGTGGATGACAGTCGGTTTTAAAAAATCATTTGAGAAAAACCTTTTTGATACACTTAAATTTCAACCCCAATAGAATTACCATTTCAAACCCCACAAACCACGACACGGCTAACGATTTGAAGATCCTAGATCGGTTTAAAGAAATAACCAGGTTGTATGCTTGTACAGTGCTAATTGGCTCTTAGACTCATGAAATAGTTTGGCTTGATGATGAGTAACTTTATAACTGGGGTGAGTCCTACTTTACTCAAGATGTAATTTTTTGTTCGGGGAGTAGAATATGTTCTCATTATTAAAGCTTCATAAGACCGGAGTGCGATATCATCAGTAAGACCTATGATCACATCGATTTATGGCGGACTTCGGTAAATGGTGCGATTAAACCATCGATACCTGGACTATCTTTTTTCTTAATGGCGAACTTAAGTAGTTTCATTGTATTAAGTAATTGATAATTGAATAAAATATTTATTATTAGTGACGACTGTTTTATATTATTCTAAAATGTGTGTGGTTTTAAACTAAATTAACAAAACAACATAACAAAAAATTTAATTTATGTGTACACCAGACCTCGGTATTTGCTTCGTAAAATGAGCAAAATTATATTCTTTGGATATTTTAAATGGTCTGCAACAGTTTAGGAATAAGTTTATTCCCCAGATTCTTTTTAAGTACCTTCCAAACAATCAGTGCACTATCTGAATAAATTATAAAAGAGATAAAATTTGCTGTTTGGCAAAAATGATAAGAAAATTGGAACAATGCACATCATCAGCTTATCAAAGATTGCTATGATAGTAAATTAATATCTTTTTGTTGTAAAAAAATAGTTCCAAATGTTGACAATCGATACCTAGTTATTGCTTATTGGCATTCGACAAAGACTTTCATCCCTGCAAAACATCGGGGCAGAAATCAAAAGTAGACTATGGGTGTATGTAAATAATCGATTTTTCTAAGTTATTGTTGAATGCCAACAAACAATAACTAGGTATCGATTGTCAACATGTGGAACTATTTTTTATTAACAAAAATATATTAATTTACTGTCATAGCAATCTTTGATAAGCTGATGTGCATTGTTCCAATTTTCATATCATTTTTGCCAAACAGCAAATTTCATCTCTTTTATACTCCTCCTCTTGAGACTGGTTGCGATGTTATTGGCTTATTATTGAGACATTAGAATTTCCGTCCGAGAACCATACTGGTCTATACAGCTACGCTAACTTTCATTTTACAACATTCCTAGGCTGGTATTACCCTCTCGATAGTACAGTTGAGTCTTTTAATACATCATAAAGAATAATGTACCCACAAAACTAGGAAGTGTTCCAGGCACCCAAAATGGTTTTTAGCCAACTTTATCACTTTACCTAAGCGTACTTTTCATGGAGAATTGAACAGTAACTTTTCAAAAGTGCCTTTAAAGTTTTCCAGTCTGGTTGGAATGAACGGAAATCCTTCTTTTTGCTTACTCAATTTTGTTTTCCTGTACTAGACCGCGAGTTCTGCATGCTCACTATTTATCAGGAAGTTTGGGAGACAATATTCTCGGGTAAGAGATCCGTACTTTTATAATATTTTTGATTAAGCAATTAGAGGTATAACAAACTTTTTAACAGCAAAGGCTTTTTCGATTGTAACTTAAGTGAGTTCCACAATGGCATGGAATGACAAGTGAATGTATGACATACTCTCATTATCATAGCGTAAGTCCTCTATTACCTTACATGAAACATATAGCTCGAGCCTAAATTTTGCTTTGGATACTTGCCTGTTTGTGAGTTTTACTAGTCGGTTTTCACAAGCCAATGGGAGGTGATGGGCTTAGGAAGGGAACCTCAAAAACAGCTGTCTACAGAAGTGTCCAAAAAATAAATATTTCTAGTAAAATTATTAGCAAATCCCGCAAGGATTTTTGAATCCACGAAATAAGTACGTTTAGGTTCTTTGTTATAGAGCTCATAATCCATTTTTCATTCAATGATCAGTCTAAAGACTGAGAAAAGTCTACACACAATATCCACACTCATTATATTGTGATACCTATATTTAGATTGGTGGTGGAGGAATAAACATGGGTGAGTTTAAAAAATAAAATAAAAAATATCATAATAATACATGACATTGCAAGTAGGTCTACAATACATAAAAAAGAAAAATCAGTGCTCATGTATTTAATTTTCGAGGTCCCGAAACCCTTCATTAGAAAACCACTGATTAACAAAAAAACAGAACTCAAACACTACTGAATTACAACACATATTCCAATAATTAATTTAATTTTGCGAGGCCTTTAATAATCAAAGATTCCATCGTCAGGCAACTTAAAAAAAATGAGTGGAATCTTTAATTCTGAAAGGCCTCGCAAAATTAAATTAATTATTGGAATAGGTCTTGTAATTCACTAAGGGTATTAAATTAAATTATTTCCAATGCTCCAAGAATCTTCACATAGAACTGAAACAAATAAAGAATTTTAAACAAATAAATACAATAAGCTTTTTTGTAGAATATTTTAAAATTTTTACATAAAAATTACCTTTAATTTAAAATAAGGAACAGAGAATCATAGTAATACTTTAGAAATTTTGATCAGTTCATAATTTTAAGGAGTGTTTTTGTAAGAACGTCATACCCAAGATAAAACACTGCATCACTCAAGTCCAGCGTACCTGAATACAACCTCGGCCCAGAGGGGATGGAGTGAGGCAGAGAAGAGTTCGGTGCCTCAATGGAAACACAGAGAGCATCCCTTGAGCTTCCAGCCATTAGTTCGATTACCTGACACTGTTCCTTGTCATATCCTTAGTTGCTACATAGCTGACATTGTTCGTGTTTTATAATAAATTATTTACATTATAACTAAATAGTTTTATGGTTTTACATATTTCAGATACATTCCTACATAGGCATAGCCTACTTTCAAATATTTGTATTGAACGCGTTTCTTCTTGTTACTAATGAAAAAGAATTTCATGAACAAAGAAATAAAACCGGTTTCAGCTTACTTGGACTTTCCACAGAGACAGTTTATAAGAGAATTTAATACTCTTACATTTTGTTGATATCCTGTTTCCATGCCTATTAATCCCATGACTGACCATCCGGTGATCGTTATATGTGTTTAGTGCAGGTTCCCTCTATATATGTGTAGTTTAAATTACCCTTATGTGTGTTTAGTGTAGGTTTCCGCAATCTGTTTTTTGATAGATTTTGTTGTATTTTATTTGTCAGTTTAGGTTCTCTTTAGATGTTTTTTAGTGTAGGTTTCCGTTATATGTGTTAGTGAAGGTTCCCGTTATACATGTTTAGCGTAGGTTCCCACTATATGTGTTTAGTGTAGGTTTCCCGTTATATTTGTTTAGTGTAGTTCCCGTTATATGTGTTTAGTGTAGGTTGTAGGTTTACCGTTATATGTATGTAGTTTAGGTTCCCGTTATATGGGTTTAGTGTAAGTTTCCGTTATATGGGTTTAGCGTAGGTTTCCAGTTATATGAGTTTAGTGTATGTGACTGTTATTTGTGTTTACTGTAGGTTCCTGTTACATGTGTTTAGTGTAAGTTTCCGTTATATTAGTTTAGTATAGGTTTCCAGTTATATGAGTTTAGTGTAGGTGACTGTTATTTGTGTTTACTGTAGGTTCCTGTTACATGTGTTTAGTGTAAGTTTCCGTTATATGGGTTTAGCGTAGGTTTCCAGTTATATGAGTTTAGTGTAGGTGACTTGTTATTTGTGTTTACTGTAGGTTCCCGTTACATGTGTTTAGTGAAAGTTTCCGTTATATTAGTTTAGTATAGGTGGCTGTTATATGGGTTAAGTTCCCGTTAAATGTGTTTAGTGTAAGTTTCCGTTATATTAGCTTAATATAGGTTTCCTGTTATATATGTTTAGTGTAGGTTTCGGTTATATCTGTTTAGTTTAGGTTCCCGTTATGAGTGTTTATTTTAGTTCCCGTTATATGCGTTTAGTTTTGCCTGTTGAGGTTCCAACTATAGCCTTGGCAAGAACCTTTATGTTAATGTGCACCAGAGACGGATTTGATAATCTGCCGCCGAGGAACTATCACAATATCACCGCCCCTCCACCAATTGATGACTACGATACCCCCCTCAACCTACCATCTCTGATAATGTAATGGCCTATGAGAATATAACATCAGGTACCACCAGAATCGTTCAGGTTGCGGGATATCTAACGGCAAACTAAAGAAACGGGAATGACAAATGTACTTGCAGAATAGTATCAATCATGTTAATATATTGATTAAACTCTGACAATGACAACATTTAACCACACAATCCCCATAGACACGCTATTATCTTTCATAAAGTTAAAGCTGCAACTAATTTATCTAACGTTACATGGCATGCCAACGTACCATTGTGCGTTGAGATTGTCCTTCATGACATTCAAAACTGTGTTACATATATTTAGGTATTATTATGTGACGTAATTTAATTTAACAATGAATTATTGTTTAAATAAATGGAATGGTGTATCCTAGTAAGTTAAATCGTAAATAAAAACGGAACATAGTGAGGCAAAATGCAGTTATTGCAATGTAGCGTTTTAAAGATTGATATTATATAATACTTTACCAACCCAGTTCATAAAACAATACTATTTCTATTGTATTCATTACAGCATTTCAAATAAAACTACTAGTACTCTAGGACGGAACACCGTTAAGCCAACTGATTTAACATTCTGTTTCACTTACCGAACTGCTTTAAAAAGGAAACATTAATTATTAAGGATGCAAGAGTCTGTTGTTATAAATTATGATCAAATCGGATTTTTTCAGAACTGTGCTCGATATAGACTGCTCAGCAATTACATTCGCAATTAGTCAAGGTCTTAGATTAGTGTACACACTATGGTACACTGTCGTAGAGATCGTTGGGCAGATTTAGCTAAGGCTACACATTATGGTACACTGCTGTAGAGATCGTTGGACAGATTTACAGAAGGATGCACACTATGGTACACTGCCGTAGAGATTGTTGGACAGACTTAGAGAAGGGTACACACTATGGTACACTGCAGTAGAGATCTTTGGACAGATTTAGCTAAAGTGTACACACTATGGTACACTGCCGTAGAGATCGTTGGACAGATTTAGCAAAGTGTACACACTATGGTACACTGCCGTAGAGATCGTTGGACAGATTTAGAGAAGGGTACACACTATGGTACACTGCCGTAGAGACCGTTTGTCAGTTTTAGCAAAGTGTAAACACTTTGGTACACTGCCGTAGATATCGTTGGACAGATTTAGAGAAGTGTACACACTATGGTACACTGCCGTAGAGATCGTTTGGACAGATTTAGCAAAGTGTACACACTATGGTACACTGTCGTAGAGACCGTTGGACAGATTTATGAAAGTGTACACACTATGGTACACTGTGGTAGAGACCGTTTGTCAGTTTTAGCAAAGTGTAAACACTTTGGTACACTGCCGTAGATATCGTTGGACAGATTTAGAGAAGTGTACACACTATGGTACACTGTGGTAGAGACCGTTTGTCAGTTTTAGCAAAGTGTAAACACTTTGGTACACTGCCGTAGATATCGTTGGACAGATTTCGAGAAGTGTACACACTATGGTACACTGTGGTAGAGATCGTTTGTCAGATTTTAGCAAAATGTTTAAACACTTTGGTACACTGCCGTAGATTTCGTTGGACAGATTTAGAGAAGTGTACACACTATGGTACACTGCCGTAGAGATCGTTGGACAGATTTAGCAAAGTGTACACACTATGGTACACTGTCGTAGAGACCGTTGGACAGATTTATGAAAGTGTACACACTATGGTACACTGTGGTAGAGACCGTTTGTCAGTTTTAGCAAAGTGTAAACACTTTGGTACACTGCCGTAGATATCGTTGGACAGATTTAGAGAAGTGTACACACTATGGTACACTGTGGTAGAGATGCTTGGACAGATTTAGCAAAATGTATACACTATTGTACACTGCCGTACAGATTGTTGGACAGATTTCGTGAAGTGTATACATTATGGTACACTGTGATAGAGATCGTTGGACAGATTTAGAGAAGTGTACACACTATAGTACACTATCCTAGAGATTGTTGGGCAAATTTAGCTGATTGTACACATTATGGTACACTGCGGTAGAGATTGTTGGACAGATTATCGTAAATGCGAAATGTATACGACGAAAGCATTGTGCAAAGGAGATTGTGTAAAGGTAGTAAACATATTGTTTCACGTCAAACGAACTTGTCAATCTTTCTCTATGACGTTTTGATCAAATTGGCACTATAATCGAGAGAGTCGATTGCACTAAAACGATTGCTACTGAACTGCACTAAAATCCTATTCTAATTAAAGCAATGATACTAATAGAGCCTGCCTTTTATGCTCTATATTCCACTATAAAAGGTTCAAAGTGAATGTTGAGTTTAGCTCCTCTTAGTAAGATACCTGATGCTGTTACACACTTGCCTCCAATGTAAATGAACCAATGAGAATACCTCTGCATTCAGATTACGCTACATTTTGATATATTTCTATAGAAAAAATGAAGGGAGTTAATTTTGAGATTCTTCTTTACCATATTTCTTGGATCTCTTCAGACGAACATGACTCCAGATTCCAGGAGTCAAGTCTTTCACAGCGTCAGATTCCAAACGCTGCACCTCTTAAGGAAGGCGAACTAGAGCTAAACTCAACATACACGATGAATCAACCCTTCCTACCATAGTTATGTTAGAAAGGATTGTTGTAATACATTTTATAACTTTATTTTGAAGTTCGTTTTTAGTTTATTTATATCTGAAATGCTCTCCTCCAATATTTGTCAACCTGGGCTTCGTGTGCTTTCACAAACGATATTTAAAGTGATTATTCATTCATTTTAAGTATCGCTTTAAAACGATCAAAGGTGTTACTTAGCAAGAATCTAAGTTACCTGTCTAAGAAGAACATGTGTACCTTGTTACGTAACTTTGGAGATTTCGTGAATAGTCAGTCAGTGATAAGTGGCTTTTATGTATACAAATGTTTTCTTACTGGTACACAAAATTACTTCTACTTTAAACATAAATTCTATATCGAGTCATATTTATAAAATCGTTTTTTTTTAGCTCAAGGCATGGTCAGTTACTAACAGATACATTTTTAAGAAAAGTTCACCCAACTATGATGACTGGGAAATGTAATAAAAACGTCGCATCTCAAAAATGTTTCACAATTTACACTCATCAATTTTAGATTCAATTTTAACTAACAGAACTTTTGGAATGCATCCTGTGTGTCCTGGCGGTCACTATAAAATCAATTGTGGGTGACCAAATTCATGTGTTTTCCTCTATATGAAATATCTTTATTTGTTTCTCTTTGTGTTATAACGTCCATTACGGTACACGGTACAACACTATAATACAAATCTCGCTTTGATTGCATATTTTCATAATTTCTCTTTTAGACATTCATACAAATATTGTGCAAATACGTGAGCGCACGCATGCGCATGCACGCAATAATACAGATAACATCCATCGTTCAGTTGACAAAACGTAAATAAATATTGGTTTGTGTTTTCAAAGTTATTTTATCTGTGTATAACGTGCGCCACGTTTGATGTATTGATGAGGCAGACGGATTTGATAGTGTTCATCGATGTCGGCTTTTGTTTATAATATATTTCAAAACCGTTGTGGATATCAGATATTTAAACATACTATATCACTAATACTTTGTCCATTCTAGGGTGTTTAAATGTACTGACTCTATTACAATTAAATTATTCGATTGATATACTTAAATAATTTGGAACTTGAATATCTCAAGTGAGAACATATCCATAAATTATCATGTTCAATTATAATTAGAAAATTGTTAATCAATTATGAACAACTTTCTTCATAATTAGAACACTAACGAGATCAGAGTATGGGGATCTTGTATATTCTGTCAGGGAAAATCTGAATGCGCTACGGTGTCCTCCAGGGTTAGTTCATGGACCAGTCTTTTTTCTGACGTATGTTACCAGATTAGATTCTATTCAAAATTGAGAGATGACTCAATGTAAGGACGATACAGCTCTCTGTATGAAATCAAGAGTTAGAGAACAAGCAACGCGTGTGTTAACTTAACACGTGAATTGAACATTTGTAAAAAAAATTGTCGTGAAATTTGGAAAAAATGTCAAAACTAACGCTATCAACTGTTGGCTATTATGGCAAAGAAACAATTATTCGCCACCCTAGGTGGTTAAAGCTCTCTTGCAAGAATTTGAATCCCTTAAGATTTTTGGGATGGTCTTTAACTTTTACTCTTGTCCGTGGGGTTACAAATCTGGCATTTCTCACATCATGGAGCTCTTAAATTCATCATGCAACTCTTAAATGTGTAATTTTGCAA
Organism: Homalodisca vitripennis; assembly: GCF_021130785.1. Classification (NCBI taxonomy): domain Eukaryota; kingdom Metazoa; phylum Arthropoda; class Insecta; order Hemiptera; family Cicadellidae; genus Homalodisca; species Homalodisca vitripennis. Next base: position 11,423,000 of record NC_060214.1, on the reverse strand, counting down.
ATACAATTTAAATTTCTATTTTTAACACTAGCTAAATTGAACGGACTTTTATGGTGGTTAAAGTCGCATAAAAATTGATTTTAATCTATTTCCTTCAAACCTTACACGGTAAGACATTTAGAAAGAAATTCTGTTAATTCTTGAAATGCAATATACGTCTTATTAATGCACTAGAGAAACTTATAATTTATATTATTCACTAATCCCACAAGTAATTGATTTATATCACAATTTATATACGGGTGTACATAAAGTCCTGCACAGGTATAATATTTTATAATATTTGGTACATCAACACTACACCTAAAAATATACTTTTTGGAGGAACTACCAGTTTTCTGTAGTATCATGGGGACGTCCCGCAAGGAGTCAGAAGGAAATCTTAAATAGGAGCATAGGTCAATATGCACATCATTTTAAAGGGCTTATCTAGCAGAGTTTAATGCCTCAAACCGCACTCAAAAAGACTGATCCAGTACAAAATAGCGGCTGTTCAAAGGTTTTACTTGGTTACATTTTATTAGTAGCCATAACTAAGTAAAGCAAAACTGCAACCAAACGAATACTGCAGCTAAATTCTACATTATGCTTGTCAGTTGTACAGAAGTGAATTATGACGTTAGTTATCCTCAAGGGTTACAAATTTGGTCCTAATATATTGATAACAGGGAAAACCTGATAACAGTAACAATTAGAAAGCTCTTATCTTTGGGTTACAGTTTGGACTTTCCTATTAGCCAGTCTATTCATAGTAGGCTATTCTAGTTTTCTTGTTTTAGTAGTGCTGTCCAACCTTTCTATCAGTGCGCTTTAGTACACAAGAGTTTGTCGTATTGCTTGTAGTTCTTCAACTGCACTATGTCACTTGACGAACGTGAACGTATAATACTTCTTATGATGGTTGGTTGGGGAAACAACAGACGATCACACGAGGAAAGATGCCATTTATTTAACGACTACTTTCACGAGAGGCAGCCAATTTCTAGAACAACTGTAGGGAGAACTGTTCAACGCTTTATGGAAACAGGAAAGTTTCCGATCGTCATAGGTCAGGAAGGCCCGCTACTGCGACAACCGAAGACAACTCTTTAGATGTATTGCAGTTATTTATTGAGAACCCGCAAGAGTCCCTACGCTCAGCAGCACAAACTCATGACATCTCTGTTACGTCTGTTAAAAAAATTCTGAAAGGGTCTAATTTTAAGCCTTGTGCCGTATGACGATAACACATGGGGGGTGGTGACTTCTGAGGTCGTAGTAATAAATACTAGAAATACAAAGTGTACTTATAAGTTCAGTTTAATTACGAAAACTTAAAAGCACCACTTTTAAGATGGTAAAGGAAAAGTTGTGTAATGTCACGTTGCTGCCAATTAGAATATAATAACTAAAAAGTATATCTTCTAGGTGGGCCTAAAATATTCAATGTTCTATTGAATTATGCGTACGACGTTTTACTTTACAAAACAATAATATTTCACTTCCCTTCGCAATAGGTAGACTCACATCCCGGGTGTCGGCGTCTTGGCACGAGACATTGAAACTGTAGTCTAAGAACGGTTATTTCTAGAAGAGGAGTAGAGTTGGGAAGTGGTAGCCATCTATTCAAACAACACGGGAGATACATCAGCTACGTAAACTCGCCTAAAACAAATTCGCGACGGTATTAGCCATTTAATGACACAAATTACTATTTATAACAACGTGCTCGTCGCCATAAGGACGACGCCACAACCTTTATCTATCTCCATCAAGCAAATAAAAGATCTTCAAGGGTAAGTTACTTTACTATTCACATCTTTACTTTACGTTACATTCATTTTATTCGTTTGGCATCAAAGGGGTAATTTAATAATACGAAAAGATAAATTTTACTTACGGACAAAGCGCGCGAGGTCCGATCGGTTACGTAGTTGGGCTGCTACAAAGGGTTAGAAGAAAAAATTCATACGCGTGCTAATTAGGTAGTTACTCCGCCCAATAATTTAGTTCCGGAACATTGGATGTAAAATAATATTATATTATATTGGCTGATTAGGTTGCGAAATTTACATTGTATGAAATTTAATTAACTAATTTACGGTACAGCCTTATAAAGTTCATTTGGTGCACGAACTCAACGAAGATGATTTCGATCGACGTATAGAATTTTGTGAAACTATGATGGCCGAAATAGATCGCAACGAAATTGATGTAAACAATATTGTGTTTTTAGACGAGTGTTCATTTATGCTGAATGGAAGCGTAAACAGGCACAATTGCCGTTACTGGAGTAGCGAAAATCCTCACTGGATGCGGGAGGCATATACGCAGTATCCACTAAAGGTGAATGTCTGGCTTGGTGTGATAGGTACCCAATTGGTAGGTCCTTTCTTTATTGAAGGAAATTTAAATGCAATATCATACCAACGTTTGCTGGAAAATAAAATTACACCAGCACTTCCAAACATGTTTGAAGAACATTTCCAGAATATCTGGTTTCAACAGGACGGAGCACCCCCACACTACGGCATCGACGTAAGAGCCTATTTAAACACTGGTTTTTGGCAACGGTGGATCGGAAGGCGGGGGACTGTAGAATGGTCAGCGCGTTCACCAGATCTGTCTCCATTAGACTATTTTGTTTGGGGTTACCTTAAGGACAACGTCTACAGAACAAAGCCTCAAAATTTAAATGAACTGAGACAAAGAATACTTCAAGAATGTCAGACGATTCCTCAAGTTGCCCTGCAAAATTCTGTTAATAGTTTTTATGTGCATCTTTCCAACTGTAAAATAACCGGAGGTGAACAATTCGAAAATTTACTCTGAAAACATTTGGTAAGTAAACATCTTTTTTAAATAAAACCTTTGAACAGCCGCCATTTTGTACTGGATCAATCTTTTTGAGTGTGGTTTGCGGCATTAAACTCTGCTAGATAAGCCCTTTAAATTGATGTACATATTGACCTATGCTCCTATTTAAGATTTCCTTCTGACTCCTTGCGGGACGTCCCCATGATATTACAGAAAACTGATAGTTCCTTCAAAAAGTAGATTTTTAGATGTAGCGTTGATGTACCAAATCTTGTTGATTTTTATCTGTTATCGTTCATAAAATATTATACCTGTGCAGGACTTTATGTACACCCTGTATATACGAGATACTCGTACAGTGTGAGTTAAAAATATGGATAGACTCTGTTTAGTTTATGATGGATGGATGGAAATAGTTTCTCAAGCTTTATCATAATGAGAATGTTGTTCTAATTTTAGTTAAAAGAATTTAAATTCCTCTCCAGTATTTTAATTAAGTTAATGAAGTTCATCTCCCTGCTCCTTATCGCTAAAAATATTATAACTTGTTATGAATTCTCGCTCGTCGTTCTGGGCAAGTAATTAATACAAAAATGTTGGGAAATGTGTCAAATAACGGTATAAAGTATTTGGACTAGGGTTTCAAATACATAGAAGTTATCGAGGACTACATGTATTATGAGAGTAGAGAATTTGATGTTAATTGGCAGCACAGGATATCTATTGTAGGGGATACAGCTATCGATCAAACAAGATTATACAAATATATTTCCACAAAGGTGTTGGCTGAGCGTCAGTGGAGCCACTAGAATTGACGGCAGAATTGTAATTGTTCACGAGATATTATACAAATTATGATTTTTAGTGTTCAAATTCAGTACACACGTACGTCTAAGAACGGTACAGTACACGTACCGTAAGAATGGTACGGTACAATTACCTTAAGAATGGTACGGTACACGTACGTCTAAGAACGGTAGGGTACACGTACGGTAAGAATGGTATGGTAAACTTACGGTAGGAATTGTAAGGTACACGTACGTCTAAGAACGGTACAGTACACGTACGGTAAAAAATGGTACGGTACACGTACGGTAAGAATGGTACGGTACACGTACGTTTAAGAACGGTGTGGTATATGTACGGTTAAGAATGGTAGTGTCATTCAGAAACCTCACACTTCCGAGAAACGACCAATCCTTGACATGTATAAGTTACAGCTTTTTGCCGCACACATATTATTTTATAACACATATTCAAATATGGTAGGTCAAACCAGTGATGTGGAAATGCAACTTCTACAATTCCATGTTGGTCATTACGTGGAAAAATGCTGCGGAATATTAAAAAACTCCGAAACCCAAAAAGGAGAACGTCAGATTGAACAAAAAGTATGTGATACAGAAGAATGAAAGTTTTTTTTTACAATAACAAACATGATGGACCAATACCAATTTTTAATTCTATATTGACCCTCTCTTGTTAGTTCATGAAACACTTGCGCCACATTATTCACCCTGTATGGGCATAGCGGCATTCTAATCCCCTCGAACTGGACTAGTTATTATTAAATAATCTATACTACTATATGGTGTCTGTATGAGTCTTATGGGGTATGTTACTCAATCATGTAAAATATACTGGACCATTTGTACTGATATTTTACATCGATATTCTTAGGGCCCCTGGTTAACTCATATGCCTGTTCCTATTTCGAAAATCCCTGCAGGCTGCTCTTTTTTAGCGCAACACTAAGGCACTCAGGCTAGTGATGATTCCATGCATTTGCTCCATAAAATTTTCATGAAAATTTACACAAAAACATATGGACCATGATCATAATAGTTTTACAGAAAGGATTTTGGCATGAGGGCTGCAAAAATTTGCCGAGTTTTATTTTAATCCAATCATTTTTTTAAAGAATCTCACTACTTTTAAAAGTGATTCATATTGTCTCTGAAACTTTGGGGAATTGCTACGTACATTACATCTGAGACAACCTATAACCAAAGTCTTCCAAGGAACTTTTGGAATGTCCATGAATCTATCCATTCATTGATTCAATCATGATTCATGGATGTGGCCGTGTACGCTTATGTATACAGCTTATGTATGCTTCGTCACTGGCTCTTAAAAAGCGCTCAATAATTCCCATCAGTTAGTATTTTTCAACTTACCCCTCATTACAATGTTTGTTAAGATTGATGTAATCATAAGAGTACTTACTAGGTGGCTGGTAGTGTAAAAACATTTCTAACCTTAGTGCTTTGCCCTTTTACGTTCTAAACAACGTTTTGAGGTAGTAATTTGGAAAATATATTCAAATTTGTAACAGTTATACGCCCGAGTTTAAAAATATTTTGTAATTTATTGCATGTAAACTGTTAATGTGAAATTTGAAATTTTCAATGTAAAATGTGAAATTTGAAATTTTCTATGTAAAATGTAAAATTTTCTATGTAAAATGTGAAATTTGAAATTTTCTATGTAAAATGTGAAATTTGAAATTTTTAATGTTTAAACAACTTTTAAAGTAAAAAGTTACAAAACTCATATAAAGACAAAAAATTGTGTTTACAAACTTAAGGAAATATGTCCTATTAGTATTCACAAGACTCCTTACTTTTTCTAAGAAAATTTAAAAATTAAGGATAAATATCGATTCTATCTAGTTTTTTTTTTCAGATAATTATGTAAGTTTAAATTTTTATTTTTTAAACCTTGATTAATTTTTTTAAGAATGCTGTTTGTAACCTTCCTTTCTTTTCCAAAATTTGTTAAATCTAATAACCTTGAAATAATGGTTAACTAACTGCTCACACATGATATGTTGTAACACTTAGTTTTAAACCCCATGAGAAATTAGTTTAGACTATAAATTACAGCAGGGAAACTTTAAATTTGGAGCTAAAGAGTTCTCTCATTACTATTGTCTCCACTGAGGTCCCAATTTTGTTCCTAATCAAGGTAAATGCTGCAAATGATGCGGGCGGTATTAATACATTAGAAAGGTTTCCCTGCTCCTGTAATTGCTTTTCTGTATTGTGTTCTAGGTTCGTGGTCCGCTGAAATAAATTGTTCCTCCCATTTCATTCACTCAATTCAGTACATATATCATAACTACACGATAAACCGTTTAAACAAACTATATTTTAGTTCAAGATATTCATTGTAATATAGAATAATAAGTTGGTGGGTAAAGTAGGCTTGTTTAAAACGTTGTATGTTGATAGTTTCCGTAGTAGAAATAATGTAAAACAAAAACATTTATTTTTCGAAAGAAACAGGATTTTCGGACATTTGCCATCGTTCAGTGAAACAAGAAAACAGTAACACTACGTTTCGAGATCTGCAATTTGATCTCTTCTTCAGGTAAAGAACTAACCTAATACAGTAGAACCCCTCATATCCGGCCTCGGTTTTACCGCACCTTGGTTTATCCGGCCACTTCCCGGAAGCCAATATCGAAATTTATTTACCACGGCTTGCAGACGCGCAGTTGCATGCACTAGTCTCCCACGACTCGTGCGTTATTTTGGTGTATCTATTTGTTTACATTTTCCTGTGTTGTCCTCAGTTGAGCTGATAGGTTTAACCTGTAAACAGTTCGTTGATTATTTCCAGTGCGGTTAGTACAGTACAGTACAATTGTTTCGTTTCGTCAAGTGCTGTGTACTGTAGGTTGGTTTATCCGGCCGAATCGTTATCCGGCCAGGGGCTCGGTCCCGTGGTGGCCGGATATGAGGGGTTCTACTGTACATAATTAAAAACTAGGTTAAAATAAACAAATCATACCAAGTTTGTAATAAACCAATGCGGAGTCACAATATGGTTTTAAGAAGTTCATCTAGCATGAGCCAATAACAAAATATGGTATGATTTGTATATTTTAACCTAGTTTGTAATTACGTATTAGGTTAGTTCTTTACCTGAAGAAGAGATCAGATTCCAGATATCGAAAAGTAGTGTTACGGATTTCTTGTTTCACTGAACGATGGCAAATTTCCGGAAAAAATCCTGTTTCTTTCACAATCCTTCGATCGTCAAAATAACCTTCAAACAAAGAATTCATTTTTCCATAGTTGAAAGTTAACCATATCTTTGATCATTACCATTCGTGGTTGAGGAGTTGGTTTCGTGGTTGTTGTGGCAAGTACTTGGTTATAAAGATGTATACTTTGTTGACTGAGCCTGCTTCGGTCAAATTATTAGCTAGTTATATAACTATACTCATTATACGTTATTAAGTCAACGCCCAACCAATTTAAGGTCTAAACTTTATATATATTTGGCTTAAAACAGTGAAAAGACCTTAATTATTTTGAATTTCCATTATAAAAATAATTGAAACTGTTCCACACATTTTTTATTATTTTACAAAAGAAAACTCACAATTCTCCCATAATTTCACAAATTATCGGGGAATTGTGAGTTTTCTTTTGTAAAATAATAGAAAATTTATATTCCAATAAGAAGAGCTCCTCCTCCTTCATTGCTCCACAAATATTTCAAAATTAGGCAACATGGTGGTTGTGATTCCTGACTTATGCGTGTCAACGCTCTGGTATAATTTGATTATCTTAACCTAGTTTGTAATTATGCGTTAGTTTAGCTTTTTACCTGAAGAAGAGATCGGATTACAGATGTCGAAACGTAGTTTTCTGATTTGCTGTATCACTGAAAGATGGCAAATATCCGGAAAATCCAGTTCATTCACAGTCCTTCCATCGTCAAAAACAAACTTACACTGAGCAACATTATTTATATACCGTGTCTTTCGATTTTTTTAACCTTCTCATATTGTGAATTGAAATAATTGACACCAAAAAAAGTGTTTCTTACAAAAATATTAAATTACATGATAAATATAAATTAATTCTGTACATACTTACAGAGTCTGCAATCTTGTATGAAGGGATGAAAGATCCATGACGTTAGACTTTCTTATCGGTCTGGAAAAAAGAAGGTCTTTTCTGCAACAAAAGTTATTTTCATACGGTGAAATTACCAGTAAATGAAATGTTCAATTATTTAAATATTTAAGATAATTGGGCTATCCCAATGTGTTTTTAAATGATGAACATTGCGCACCATGTACGTTACAATTATTGTTAAATTATTTGTATAATAAAGGTTTATAATGTGGTTTTTCAAAAATTAAATGTAATATTTATACTAAATTTGACGAATATTGTTGTTTTGTTTTCACATTGATACTTATAATTTATGTATGTGACTAATGTTTATAACCAACTTAAAAAAAATTAAGTGCTCTTTGGAGTGCTCGTGATAAATAAACAAAGACCTAATTAGGATCCTTGCGGCACTCCAAAATTGGTCATGTTTAACTATTGAAAATGTATATTGTAATGTAAAACTCGTATTCTATTGGACGGTAAAAATTAAATTAGTTGTGAGCTGCGGATCCAAGGGCTGTAAAGTACTCGACTTAAGTGCGACTGTTGACCCAGGGGGCGCGGGAGTAAGTCAAGGTAAGACGACTCGGCTCCCGCTGTAAAGTGACGAAGCCCTGCCGAGAGTCCGTCAACAGGCTTCCAGATTAGTTAGCAACAGTTTGTCACAACTTTCCATTAAAACTCATCCGGTTAGCAGATGCCCACATTCTTCTGGAGGAGTTTGATCGGTATGGTTATAGATTTGTTTATCGGATGATGCTAGATCCAAGAAAGCATCATCCGATTTTAAATTGTAAGACTAGGCCCAACAGCTTAAAACTGATTACTGTACCAATGATCACGCAAGCTGGAAGCGTGATAGTTTCATTATCCACGATCAGTTCATTACTACTTATAAACGCAGATATGGCCAATCACTTATTACAGAATAAATGTATTGATTCTAATGGTAATTTTTCATAAATAAAGGAGACGCCGATATTCTTTTAAGACGCCACTGTCCTATGAGAACATGCAATATGGGACAATAAGCGGGGCAGTCTATACCGATCAAGGTCGATGGTACTGATACACATTTCAACGTTTACAGACAGGATTTAAACCTGCGCTATCTCTAACTTAAGGCCGACATCTTAGACCGCTTGGCCATCGGCACTCCCGTGTTACAATGTACGATGCATATCCGTGCTGCGAAATTTCTTAGCAGATGTTTTACAATTTTTAGTTCAACGAGCAATGGCAACCAAGAGAGGCTCTATTTTACAAGCTGGTTTCTGTAGTGTAGAAATATACCCCTCTGCAATCACTTCCATCCCTAAGTTAACAAACTAGACAGGGTACTATGGAGTGGTTGGTGGTCACACTCCACCTTCACCACTCAATGTGTAGTTTCTATCCTGTGTTCAAACTCCATACTATTCCTCGTACATACCAGTATAAGGATTAAAAAAATACAACTGGGTTTCTCCCAAAAGTATATTGCTTCCACATATAAGACTTTTGTTGTTCACGAATTTTTGCTATGTATTTATAATAAAAAATAATCATAAATACATAAGCTGTTCTTTGGAAAGTTTTAGGGCTGAGCCTTAGCAAAAGACTACCACTAGTGGAATTGGTAATATGTAATGTTTGGCTGTCAGTTTTTTATGGTAAATACATCAATATTGCCTTGTAATTATTCTTTTAGTACGACGTGTATTATGAAATCTTGTGTTATTAGATGGTATTATTATAAAGGAAAATTATATTCCTCAACGTATGTATTTCTTTGTTAATTCAACTGGCTTGAAAATCAGAACATTTTACGCTTTAAATTACAGATGGATCTTATGGATTATTATGCACGCCAAAAGTCGTCAGAAGACTCAAAATGACCCATAAAGTAAACAAGAGACTTCTGTCAGATTTGACAGTGAGTAAGGGAAGATGGGTTTTCAATCAGCGGAAATATATTTTATTTGCACGGGCAAACGAGTGCGAACGAAATCACAGATAAGTGAATTTTCGACTCATTTGGAGAATGATTTGGAATACTCGATCCATGCGCCTATCAGTCCATTGCCTCGGCGTCAGTGTGAGGGGTTGGTGGGGGGGGGGGGGGGCTTTCACGCAAGTGATGCAAATATCTACTCACTTTACAGAGGCTTTGCCGAGTGTTTTCTATAAGGAAGTAATAATGTTTGTTTATACCACAAAATGGTAGAATATTATTTTTTATACAATAATACGATGATATTATTAAACTTAACGGGAGAATCATTTAGCATTTTCTGAGTTTAGGATCTACGAGTTTGGAACATTTTTGGAAAAACACCACGCATAGGATCAGACATATATCTGTATTTCAAGTCGATTATTGGCATTGGGTGATTTAAAGGATAACAGAACTACAGGCTTTAGGCTTTAGAGCTACAAACAACACTAAAGCCAAAGTGGATCATAAAAAGTTATTCATCAATAATAAACATACTCGTGTACCTGACATACACCTTAAGTCAAAAGAAGCATAAATCACATTTTTGTTAGTTTAACCTTGTGTTTCAGTATTGACACCTGAAGAAGGGAGCATATATAAGTTTTCGAAACGTTGTTTTTATTTAATTTACGTAATCCTACATGAATATTCAATCCTGTTAATTAATTGAACATTCATGATCCATTCACAGTCTGGAATTGCTTGCTGAACGATTAACGCATTATTTTCAGTATTGTGTCTTTTTATAATAGTAAAAATTTTAATGCATCTACTAGACATTGTTCATTAACAAATTAAATTCATTACATAGGGTAGGTTTTCATCATTTACGTATGTAAATTACAGATAATTTCTTGCTATGGTATACAAAATAATTAAAAATGAATCTATAATGTGTTTTTTTAAGACTAAGATTTGATAACAATACTTAAATTAATAAATTTAAACAGTAGTTTTGCCCTTTAAATTTTAGCTACTAATTTTTTTATCCCCCAAATACACGGTTTTCCAGATAAACGACGTTTAATATTTAAGTAATCCATAAAAACCCTGGAAGCGTTCATTTAAAAAGTCTCGGAATATTTGATTTTTACAGATGAGATAGTTTGATTGGTTTAATGTGCTGCTAGCGCAGTTCGTCACTTTATTATTAGCTACGGATCCAAACAATGACGAAATCTGGTAAGCTCTCCTTGATTAAAGATATCGAGTGTATTACAGGCTACTAATGACATATTCAATAGAACTAAGCTTAGAGGGCCCGGGGATGTAGACCACAATGTACTGACTTATATGTACAGGTATAATGTCTTATAAGAAAGCAGTTAAACCTTATTTTACAACATAATTTTAAATTCAAATTAGTAATGTCAGTTTTATATTTGAAAAACAAAATTAAAATGTCTTATTTCATTCATAAACACAATTCATTACTATTCCATACCTTACATAATCATTTAAGGTCTTAATTTATTAAAGAATTTTCAGTGGTTTGCACGTCTGTATGACCTACGTGCGCCATCGTATATTCTGACTGTTTAAGCCAAACGTGTAAAAAAGGTCTTATTATTGTCTAAATTAATTTAAACTTATGTTTGCGTTAAATTAAATTGTTTTTAAAATAACCCACATATTGTGGATAGAACAAACCAAGAAACGTTAGACCATAAAGAAGTTTTTAAATTAGTCACCCCACCGCTAATTTTTGGAACCATACCATGCAGACTTATGCCATTTTAGGAATTTTCTCACTCTGGACCCAATTTTGGATTGTTAAATATTTTTGTTAAAGTGCGATTGGTCTCAAAAGGTTAAAATGTTACCTCGCCCTTGCTTGTTAAATTAATGAAAGAAAAAAAAAACTAAACGCGTTTGCAGAACTTGGTGGCGTTTATACTTATTTCCTTAATTTGATGGTAACAATTAGCATTTAATTTAAGAAAACAACGTTGTGAACACACACACACACACACACACACACACACACACACACACACACACACACACACACACACACACACACACACACACACACACACACATATATATAATATAGAAGAAATTATATTCTAAAAATCATATTTTATTTTTTATCAAACACAATTTTTTCACTAATTACCAAGATTTAGCTAAAAATTATGCTCGATGGTCAACAAATCATGAGAAAATAAGACACAAATTTTTATTTTAGAGATGCTTCACTAATCCAGATAGATATCATATACTGGTATGCGTGAATCTTAATCCTCGACCTATAGAGGCTTGAGATTAATGTAGACTTTATGTTTGGAAATTTGCTCTTTGTTTAATTCATAGTCGTGTAAGATAGCACCTCCGATAATAGAAAAGTTCGCTCTACGTGAAATTACAGGCACTTTGAATATTAAGGCAATTTTATAAACAGGCTCAAATAAGAACTGATGAAGATAAACTCGTGACACACAGTGCAGTATGTACATGAGACATATACAGGGAGTGACGTGGTTTTATTTATAAACGGTGTTGATTTCATTAAGAAAAATAATATTAAAACTCCATTTTTAATACATTTTTTTTTAAATATCCTTGAGTCCGTTGCACTTGAAAACTACTAGTTACATAGTTTGGAGCACTTACAATATTTGAACTAGCCTTACATGAATACCTGTCTGTATTTTTAGTAGTTAGGTTGTTAATTGCTTACAATTATCGTGTCACAGGCAAGAAACAGATGAATAAGGTTAGTAATTAATTGAACATTCATAAGTAAAATGGTGGTACATATTACGCACTTAAAAATTTTCTTTACTAAGAAATTCTCTTAACTTTTTATAAACGATAAAAAGTAGTTAAGTAGAAATCATAAGATCTCTCCTTACAATCGTATTGTTGTTTGAAGTTCAAGGTTTAAATTGGTCTTTAGTAAATCTAAAAGCCTCTCAATAAATTAATGTTGTAACACAAGAATACTACACCTCATTGTAACTGCAATTTTTTTAATGCTGAGTAGACGATGATATTAATCAATTAGGCTATTTATAATTTGTAAATAAAACTTGTAAAAATAATTTGTCATCATTTAATAAACTCATTTTCACAATTTAGTTACAATTATTTGTCATTTATTCAAAACCAATCGTTATAAGCTCCCGTATTGTTCAGAAAAGCTATGTATTGTATGATGAATAGTTAGATAAGAAACGTGCCATTCAATACTATGTATTGCCAATTAAATTCATCGCAGCTTAAAAGGTTAGTGATTATTTCAATTTAATCCTGAATAAATTGTGGTTATTATTGTTGTGGTGACCATACAGTTCAAATAAACAATGAAATAATACAACCGAGGAGTCAATGGCAAGTAGAGTAGCAATATCCAATTTACATTTTAAGTGTAAAAAGAATAATAATTATACTACGATGACATGTTTAAAAAAACTTTAATATCCTCAAATAATTACGAGACAAATTAAGTTTTGAGGAAATAATTAATTTAAGTAGTTACATAATGAGAAACAAGTTAAAAGTAACATTCATTTACTATGATTTTGATTATAATTAAGTAATTCAAATCCAAAATTATAAAGGGAACGGTCCACGTAAATTTTCAAAACAGTTTTCAGTCGGTGAGGAAGGTAATCGCTTTACACCCTCAATTGCTCATTTCCCTTTAGAAAATCCGTCATATTCCAGCTATTGATGAGATAAAGAGATGGCGAGTAAATAGACTGACGTAGTCTCAACATCTGAAGTGCTCTCAAGCCTTTGTTGGCTCTTAACAGTGTGCCGGGCCGCTACTGGTGGACTCCCTTGCGAGCTTCACGTGCTCATCTCCATCGTACTGAAACATAGGACCGTCAAATTCCAGCTATTGATGAGATAAAGAGATGGCGAGTAAATAGACTGACGTAGTCTCAACATCTGAAGTGCTCTCAAGCCTTTGTTGGCTCTTAACAGTGTGCCGGGCCGCTACTGGTGGACTCCCTTGCGAGCTTCACGTGCTCATCTCCATCGTACTGAAACATAGGACCGTCATATTCCAACTATTGATGAGATAAAGAGATGGCGAGTAAATAGACTGACGTAGTCTCAACATCTGAAGTGCTCTCAAGCCTTTGTTGGCTCTTAACAGTGTGCCGGGCCGCTACTGGTGGACTCCCTTGCGAGCTTCACGAGCTCATCTCCATCGTACTGAAACATAGGACCATCATATTCCAACTATTGATGAGATAAAGAGATGGCGAGTAAATAGACTGACGTAGTCTCAACATCTGAAGTGCTCTCAAGCCTTTGTTGGCTCTTAACAGTGAGCCGGGCCGCTACTGGTGGACTACCTTGCGAGCTTCATGCGCTTATCTCTACCACACTATATCGTATGTATGGATTTTAAAGCATAATTATGCGGAAACACAGTACGAGACGCGTAAGAGGGTTTGAGTTTGAAACATGTAAGTATGTGGAAGCAGTTTCAAACGTGTTAATGTGTGTAAAGACAGTTTGGAACGCAGTTGAACTGAGTTTGGAACGTGCTTCTGTGTGGGAATTATGAATTCTGTAGTTGCTTTGTGCAAATTTAAACCTTAAAACTGTCGTTAAAAGAAAATGTAAACTTGTGTAAAATGCCTTATTAGGTAACACTTTAAAGTATTAATAAGCAGATAAGCTTGGCGTTTCGCCATCTTTTAGCTGATCGTAAGCAAACCTTTTCCCGAGGTGGTTCGGGAAAATTTGTTTATTTGATCCTGTTTGTTTATTATCGGGAACAATGTTGATTAAAGTTACTCAAGAATCATAACGATAGATTTTTAAGGGTAGGGTACGATAAGCGGACCCGGTTTTTTATATCGAAGAATGTAATCATCGATACCTAATATTCGCATCTCAAATCCTAGACTATCAATCGATATAAAAGTATCTGTAGTCCCCAACAACAAACATTATGTTTTAAATTAAAATGTGAATTTAATATTAACAGTGATCAAACAAATTATTATAACCAAAATTAGGAAAACTGAAGACGACCATATTTGCTGCTCTCACAGTTACATTTGTTTCTTTCCCACAAATTTCACATAATGGATTTTTCGGTACGAGTCCAACATGTTGAATCCACGAAAAACATGTCTTATCATCTTTCAAAGCAATGTTGTGTAGTTTTCTAAAATTGACTGCTATTCTTAATAATCAAATGTTACTTATGTAAAATTGAAATATTACCTGACGTGTATTATTTGAAAGTGTTTACAGCTGTTCATATAGATTATTTAAGTGAATTGTTCAAAATAATTAATTAGTATCGATTGACTATATCGATGGTTATGATTGAGTAATATCGTTTGCCAATTTCGATATAAAAAACCGGGGTCCGCTTAGCGTACCCTACCCTTTTTATATTCTGGGGATCAGGACACATCCTGTGCACAGAGTGTTCGTTATGGAATGAATGGGAATTGTTCAGTGTTGAATTGTTAAAATTAAAATCTACATATTACACAAATACAAACATAACACCACCTATCTGAAAGTGTTTTTATTATTATAATTGAATCACTTATACAGGGTGTAAATTAAGTCCTGATGCGCTTGGATGTATTTCAAACGGATTGAGATACCGATGTAAAATCTTCAACATACCCATAAATATACTTTTTTCAATTTTTTGAAGGATAAAAATATTGATTTGAAAACACTAACAAAAAGCGTTGCTGAAGGAAAATGTAAACTGGAGGTCAATTTAAATTCACAGATTAGAACCCCTATCTTGTAAAATGTCATTTGAAAGGTAAATTCAATAGACGTTCCTAGCAGAAGTTATGGGCAAATAATACCTTACAATGTAATGCCATCTAGAAAAAGACACCTCTTACCAAAAATATGCACACAAGAAATATTAGATGATACGTAAAGAAATAAGCTGGGCCCCTCCAAGTCTTACTAAAGGATATCATTCATGCATTGCGTTGATGTGCGCAATATATTGGCATAGCTCCTACAGATTATAATTTTTTGCGTTATTTGCTGCCCGTAACTTTTGCTAGAAACTTCAAAGATATTTTTTATTCGTCATTATATTTTCATTGAATAGACCTTTAAAATAACATGTCACAAGATAGGTGTTGTCATTTGAAATTTTAAAGTTTCCCCCTTCTATGCCCCTTTGAAAAGGCGGCAAATGTTTCCAACTCTAAAAAAAAAAAACATTTACTAAGTATGACGAAGGTTGTACACTGGTATCACAAATCCGTTTGGAATATATTCAGGAGTATCAGGACTTAATTTACACCCTTAGATGTAAGGGATTGTTGATTGTTTGCCCATAACATTTTCTAAGATCATTGTAAAGATGTTTTTCTTATTCATTTCATTGTGTGTCTTTTGAATTTACCTTTCAAATGACATGTCACAAGATAGGGGTTGCTATTTGCAAACTTACAGTCATCCCCTTTTTCCCTCCTTAAAAAGGGGGGGGGGATATTGCTATCCTTTAAAAAGTCCCAAAATGTATTTTAATAGTTATGGTGAAGATTTTACTTCGATAACTCAATCCGTTTGAAATATATCCAGGCGTATCAGGACTTAAAATAAACGCTGTATATATAATTTACAATTAGTATTAAGCAGAGATTCGTTTGATAACATTTTAAACGGACAAACTACCTTTTATTGTATGGTATGAATACATTAATTGATCATTAGTAATTTTGGCTGGGAATGTACGAAAATTACAAATAATCATTAGTGTAACTAAAAATCACACTATACGCGTAAATTGCCAAAAAGAATTTATAAAAGAATTACAGAACTTGGTCACTTTCGTAGCGAAGGAAAAAGGATTTTCCGGCTATTTGCCATCGTTCAGTAAAAAAAAAAAAAAAAAAAAAAAATCAGTGACACTTTCTCAGCGTCACACTCTGTGTTTTACACCACCATGTCCCTAATCCATACCATCCAGCAATGCTTTTTGTTAGTTTTTATATAACGGGGTTTTTTTTACACTAATAGAAATTGCTAATATCTTTGACTTCCGGAGAATCAAACGCGTAACCACTCAGTACAAGACAATTTGACGACCGAGGATGATGTTCTGATAAGCATAAAATAAGATGAAAGCCACAGACTAGATATCTGACTTTAGAGACTGTTAAGTAAAGAAGAATAAATCAAACCACTTTCAAAAATCAACAAGTACATTTTGCTAAGTAAAATGAGTATGGCTCCTGTAACATGGGAGCAGTGCTTTCTGTGTTCAAGACATTTCTGTACTCTCTTAACGCATCGTTTTGTAATTATGACAAGAGAAACCCATTTAATATAAGAACGAATTAAAAATAATTTGAAAGTTTTTAAACTCAACAATGAAATTTTTGTTCTATTATTCCGTTTATGATCTTAGGGCTTTCGGATCACAAGTGCATTATGTGGTGTTTAAGCAATTTCTGGAAGTCTGATGTCCTCGGAACTCCACCTCGGATCAAGCTCAAGAGGTTCTCACTGCTCTGACAGTGTTTCTCCCTTTCCCTGAGTGTCCCTATTCCAATCCCAGTGCCTCGGTACTGGAGACATTGGAGGTGTGCCAGTTGAACTCCCTCTCTTACCGTGAAACGCCAAACAGCCATTTTCAGGGCTACAAAATCTCCCCGACCTTTCTTTGATATGTATTTTTAAACTGAAAACCCTTTTGTTGCTAGCCAACCAACTTCAACAGACTACGCAGTTTACTCGACGGAGCCTTATCACTTATTCAATAAAAGTTTCACATCATGTTTACATTCTTTAGCAGAGCTAAAATAAACATGTGAATTTTTCGCAGTCAAAACAACAAATAAAAAATGAGAAATCAAAAGTACAAATCACACTTTTGCTCAAAAAGCTTACTTAAGGCAAATTAGAAATACAAATAGGCAAATTAACTATTTAAGTACTCTTCAACAGAGTAATATGCCCGGTTTACGAGGTAGCATTTTAAGAAATATTTAAATATTTGAATTGAATATTCATTTTTTAAAGATTTAAAGCAATTTTTAATGCAGAATAATACACGCCCTACTCATAGAGTTTTAATCGATGGACAGGATAGTGTAGTATCTGATTCCTTGTATTGTAAGGGTGAAATACTTGATTTTTATGGAACTTGTTCACTATCAGATTTGTAAAAACTTAAAACTTCAAAAATGTATAAAGATGGAAAGGTAACAATTTTCTTATTTGTGAAAAATGGTTTACATGACTGTCGGGTTCGGAGCTTAAACATAATTCTTATAATTCGTTTTTGCAATTTGAACATATTTTTTGACTTTAATTGTCTTACCCCTAACTGAAACTTGGTGAAAAAATTAGAAAAAAAAAAAAATTATGGTTGCCTGTAAATTCGGTTTTACGGGCGAAGATTTTACGTGACAACGTCTTTTTCTCGGTAGAATATTTATTGATATGAATATTATTAAATTGCACAATAGGAACAAGGAATTGAATGAAAATAAGAATTGCACAAATTTTAACTATAGAAATATATTTTGTTTACTAAAACATTGTACATAATTTGAAATTAATTAAAATTTGTTATTGTAAATGGTAAAGTTGAATAAAAACATTTACTAAAATTGGAATTTGAAATTCTTGCTAAACACAGTTAAATTCTAACTCCGCGCGTGGTGATTGGTCGGTTTAGTTCGTTTGTTTGGTCGCACTGTTATGACAGGTTAGAGGTTATAATTTGTTATTTTAAATGTTTGACTAGCAATACGCGCTGTTTCTTCTCAATCGACTGAATTACGATTGATTGCAGAGTGATTTAAACTAATAATTTACTTAACACTATCAACATTTGTCAATAGTATGACATAACCTATAAACTCAGTTTCTCAACTTTTGTGTCAATCTAACAATTAATCAATCAATCATAGTTTACGATAATGAAATATCAGTGTACAATTATTTACCTTTATTGTTGTAGTTGTTGTAAATGACGAATCTAAGCACTCCACATTTTCACGAATAAACATAGTTATCTGCTTTATCCCGTGCGGCGGACCCACAGTTATCTGCTTTATCCCGTGCGGATCCCGTGCGGCGGACCCACTGGACGGGCATCGTAACGTTACCGGGCGTAACACTTTTTCATGAGTGACTCCGAGCCGCAACCTAATTTAAGACGTTGTCACGTCAAAAACTTCATCTTTTTTAAATGTTACTTTCGACTTTTTATTACTAAGAAACTTCATGTGTTCCGTGCTTTTATTGTGACATTTTAATTGTTAAGTGAATTGAATATAGTGCTGTTTCCCTTTTTTATAATTCCAATCTACTTATCTGGTGATGGGTATTATAATTTTAACGAGCTTTCAATATATTTATTTTAGTAAAAAAGTCTTGAGGAAAATATTTCGTTTCTTTATTAAGTTTAATTATTTTGCAAACAAATTAATAAAATATGTATGCATACGATGATAATATATTGAATTTATTAAGTTGAGTTAGTCATAACTCGTATCTAATAAATACTTTTTATTTCATTTTAATAAAATAAACGACTTATAAATACTGAATCATAAAGTTTTAACAGTTTTATATATTGAAAATGTTTATATAAAATGGAAATTGATCATCCAAACAGCATCCTAGTCTTTTCATAAATCCTTGATACAAAAATATGATATGTCTAGTATGTGAAGGGGTGCTACTATAATACGAGTATAAAGCAGTACTATGTTGATAAATTAGCCTCTTGCTTCATGTCACTTCTGTATCCTTAACCTCTTCTACAGTGCGCAAGGTCAAGTTCATTCATTAGTTACCGTGAAAGGTACACAGTTACACATTACGTGACTATGATATCTCGTGGTTGCCAAACAGTCGAAGCTTGGATTTATATCCCACTTACAAGTACAAACTCAAAACAGTTCTGCGAACCTTCATATAAGTTGTCATCACTAAAGTTTTTCAAATTCATGAGTAAATTTATTTTGGTGCTCAATTTATCACTTCTGTAACAAATGCACGGCGGAGCCATACTTCAGCTAAAAAATATAACTTCAAAGACAACGATAAGCCTCGTTGGAACAAAGTTAGAAACATTGTAGTAGAACACTAAGTGCGGAAGTAAACAGCTTGTTCGACAACACTGGATGCTGGCGGGGATTGTTGTTCTGGTAGTTTAGTTGTTGTTCTATTGCTACGTGAGGAATGATTCATCTTCCATAACGAATTTATCCTTCCTTCTGTGAACGGATGTCTACAACTGTTATTCAAGGAAATGTACACTTGGGTATAATACGCCAACTCATAAACTCGTAAAAGTAGGAGTCATGTTTGTGGTGCTAATTTCTAATACTTGACCAGTGTATTAAACAATAGGATGTTACGATCTGAGTATCTTGGATGGGTTATTACAACGAATACTCAAATTTTAAGTATTTCACTGTACTAAGTTAGAGAATGCCAGATTCTAAATTGAGCTGGCTATGTAGAAATGAAGTTTCAAGCAAAATCTTTAGGTGTCAATCTCAATTTGTTCTCGAGCTTAGTTTGTATGGCTAGACAGACAAGCCAGTATAGATCTTTTGCCAAACCCCTGATTGAAATAGGCTTCGCTAACGCTCAGCAAAATCTCATGGAAGAGTATGCATCATCATGAAACTCTGTCTTGGTCATTTAGGAATGAAGTTTCTTGCAAACTTTCACGTGTATAAATAAATCGGTTTGCTCTTCAGGTATTCTTCCGAGCGACTGGCTTCACTGACTCTAAACTAAATCCTGTTCATCCCCCGAGGGAGGCCTGGGACAAGAAGGTGGAGTTTCTGTTGTGTAAACTGTATACTGTAATGTTGCAGCGAGGCCATGTCAGACGGCCAGTAGGAGGAAGCGGCGGTGGTGGTGGCCCGGGCAAGGCAGCTGCCCCTAGGGAGACCTGGGACAAGAAGGGGGAGTTTCTGTTGTGTAAACTGTATACTTTAATGTTCCAGCGAGGCCATGTCAGACGGCCAGGAGGAGGAAGAGGCGGTGGTGGTGGCCCGGGCAAGGCAGCCGCCCCCGAGGGAGACCTGGGACAAGAAGGTGGAGTTTCTGTTGGCGGTCGTTGGCTTCGCTGTGGACCTCGGCAATGTCTGGCGCTTCCCCTACATCTGCTACCAAAATGGCGGAGGTCAGTCAGCTTCAATTAAAATTATTTTATACAATATAATAATTGTTTAAATAATTTATACTTTCTTGAAGGAACAACTTTCTTGCATTCATAAGAAAGAAAAGTTAGTGTAGACATGTATCAATGAATGGTCGTTTATGGGATACAAAGAACATATCTTACACATAACGTTTCTATGGTATGAAGGGTTAAGTCAATTTTAATGTTGGGTTTAGCTCCAGTTTACCTTACTTAATTTTGCAGCGTTTTGTCTTATATCTGACGCTGTCTTAGACTTGTCTCCTTGAATCTGGAATCATGTTCGTCTGAAGAAGAAAGTCGGCGACGAAGCTCAAAACGAACCTTTACATAGTTTCGACATCAGAGGCACCTGAGTAGGCTAAGTGGCAGTCTCATTGTCTCATCAGCGCACAGTTGAGTACACTACGATGTTCTGACACGATCTCTAAGCATGTTGGAACAACCGAGTTTTCTACACATAACGTAGCTATGGTAGGGATCCGATTTGAATGTTGAGTTTAGCTCCAGTTCACCTTCCTTTTTATTGTGCACCTGATGAGACAATGAAACTTCCGAGGACAACATCACACTTCCATATATCACTTGAACGCCACATAATGCGCTTGTCATGCTTAAAATCACAAGCGGAAGTATTTTAGTGACAAATATTTCTATGGAAACGAAATTAAATTGAAGCTTTATTGTTAAATTTACAAAATGTAAGAGATTTGATCAATACAGTTGCATAGGTACGTTGTTTAAAAAGTATAGAGTCGCATTATTAAAGAGTCGCATTGAAGAATTTTAAAGAAATTACACGTCTTCTCAATTGTTATCACTTTCTGTTAAAACTTGTAACTACAAGTTGAATTTTAAATTAAATGGGTAAAAGTTATTATTAAATACACATAGATATTATGGTTTCGTTTTATTTCAATGCCAATATAGATTTTAGCTTCATTAATTTTCTGTTTAGTGCAGCGTCTGAAATCTGAGTCACAGACTTGCCCAGAGTTAGCTCCTGGAATGTGGAGTACACACCTTTGAAGAGAATAAAAATAGTTTTGATCATCTTCGTCACCGCCTTTATACGGAGTTCATCTTTTAAGTTAAAATTATTAAGGTTGTTAAAGTATGAAATTTATTCTTTTAACAACTTCCACTATGCAATAAGCCCAAACAAAAGTTCGGACAGATTTCCAAAACGGAATTCCAAAATTCTGATTGAAACATGTCATAGATAAAGGTTTTGTTGCCATGCATGCAAAAAGGGTATACAAGTTTTGGATACATACATTTTTAGTCGGGGCTCAGACGCCATCGAATGACGATATAATATGGTATAGTTTCAGGTTCAAATGAGCTTGATGATAATTTTTAGTAGTCCTGTACAGTAATGATCATCAAGCTCACAAATGAAAAAATATATAAAGTGTAATTCGAATGATTTATGGAACATATCTATACATTTAGTCAAACTATCATTAAATAAAATAGAACTAAAAGAATTTTCTTGGATTTATGATTATATAATATAACTATATTTTCGAAACCAACAACTATAATTTTTCTAAAACCAATTACAGAAAATATTCTTAAACATCATGAGCAAGTATAACATATGGAATTAAACAAACAGTGGGGCAATAGCATAGGTGAAATATAAAAGAGGTAAACAAAAGTTGTGATTCTGTGAGGAAGGTGTTTCGAGTAAACCTGGAGTTCCATCTGCATAGCTTGTGGTCTAGCAAGAAGGTGTCTATGCAAATCTAATAGACGTTGTGGTGAGGGTGAAGTGTTTTTGTGCTACCCAAATGCGGTATTATTTATGAGCGATGGAACTCATTCTCACGTCTGCAAACAAACACATTTTCATTACTGAACCTTTTATAATCTCGGCCATTGTTATTAAAAACCTCACACATCGATGTCGTGGCATAATCGGTCCAGTACGATGACGATCTCAAAGGTTTTATTATTTAGAATACATTTCCAGAACAGAACTTTCAGTTGTGAGCAATAAGTAAGAGAAAAGTGTTTCTTTTGATTGGGATTGAATTACAGCAAAAACTTCATGCACATCGATGGCAACTGTGGAATTTGTTTCCTGAGAAATCTTTTTGGTGATGTAGGCCGATAGATGTGTCCTATTTCTTGTGTATACTCCGTACTTTATCAAATTTGAAATATTTGTTCTGCTCAAATTACAGCAGAACACAGTCGAGTTGAGGGTGGGTTCTGAATAAAATTCATGTCTCCGAGTATATGGTCATCACATGAGTGACACGATGTTTTACTAATTACTATTTTGTAAAAAAGTGTTTAAAACTGTTTAAAGTAAAATAGTCTTACTTTGTAAGTAAACTTTGCATTGCTCACTAGAAAGCCTTTCACTTTAAACGAGCAACCTTGTATTAGAGAACGAAGATAGTATTGCACCGTTCGGTATATGACTATGTGCATGTGCTTAATATATTAAAAGGAGGGACATTGCGGCTTACATTATCACCAAGGAATCTCAGTAGAAACAAGCATTTAGCCATACTAGAAACAATTTTGGTCAATGTGACACTGCCACTTAAGATTACTTTGTAGAATAATGCCTAAAAACTTTAAGAAATTGATGTTTACTTGGAAATGACTGATACCAGTAGATAAGTCTTGTATTTTGACAGAGTTAAATTTAAGCTTATTTAAAATACACCAATCATCAATTAGATATGACCTAAATACAATCGTGGACTTAATCGTGACTAAGTTTTAGAAGCAAAGACCAAGATCGTCAGAAAATAAAATCCATTTAGAATTTAAGTCGTTTAAACTGACTGGCAGATCATTTATATATAATATGAACAAAGTAGGTCTCAAGAGGGAACCTTGGGGAACACCATACTATGTATATGGGGAACAGATTTATTTATAGTGAGGAAATTATTAAGATAAACGGAAAAATCCCTATTGCTTAAATTACACTTTAATAAATGAACAGCTGTATCATCAAAATTATAAAAAAAGTAACTTATCCACTAATATGCTCTGATCTACGGTGTCAAAACAAAAGACCTGAATAAAACACTTTTCCTATTCACAAGTCCTAAGGAGGTCAGACAACAAGGAAATTACTGATTTAATAGTACTAAGGTTAGGGCTAAAACTATATTGGTTAGCTGTAACTAATCCATAGGTTTCAAGGTACAATAAAAGTTGATAGTGTATTAGACGTTCCAGGACCTTTGACAAAATTGGCACAATAGACGTAGGGCGGTAGTTTGAATATTTGGTCTTATCATCTTTTTTATGAACAGATGTCACCTTGCTAAGAAGCTTATCTGGAAATATTCCACACTTGATGGATTCGTTAAAGATGTAAGTAAGAACTTCACAGGCGTGTAGAGAACTGTACAGGTGCAGATAATAACTTTAGCATTGCTACGTTAGTACCATAAATTTCAAGACTAGTAATATTATTATCGTGAAAAGAGGAAAATCATAAATAAATAAAATTTAAACAAATTTTCTGACAAAGAAGGTTCACCTTGTATCAACACTCATAGTTGGAGTGTTCCACGAGAATTGAGGAGTGTGAGGAAGTCGATTGAGTAATTTATGTCTAGCAGTCTTGTGTCTATATGGGAATTACACCAGAATATTCTATTAAATAAAATGCATCTAAGAGACGAACGGAAGTCACGCTGATTCAAAGTTGGACATGCATCTGTTCCAATAAAAGTAAAACATGTCACGAAAACAAAAATAACTGAAATGGAAATAATAAAATGTGAAAAACAAATTGTGTGATTTTTAACGGGGAATAATAATCAAAAACAAATGAAATAAATTTGGATAAAAATGGTCGCTATGTAAACAAAAGGTAGAATTCCTCCAAAGCTATACGATTCCAGTTGGGCCAAGATCCCGTCATTTCAAGAATCAATGTAGATAGTTCAAATTCGTTGCCTAGCAACAATATTATAAGAACATTGAACATATTAATTTAAATAACAGTTTGAAGGGAAGGGGTTCTATCCAGAGACGGACAGGGAAAGGAAGGAACACTGTCAGAGCAGTGAGAACTTCTTGAGCTTTTTCCAGAGGTGGAGTCCAGAGGACATCAGACTTCCAGAAATCGTTTAAACGCCATACTAAGCACGTGTGATCCGTACACCCTAATAGCACAAGCGGAGTGACAAAGTTTTACCATAGAAACCAATGTAAGATTTTCCCATTGATTAGAGTTGTATTAAACTTCCAGCATTAACATGGATTATCGAATATGTTTC
Source organism: Homalodisca vitripennis (assembly GCF_021130785.1). Lineage (NCBI taxonomy): Eukaryota > Metazoa > Arthropoda > Insecta > Hemiptera > Cicadellidae > Homalodisca > Homalodisca vitripennis. The sequence goes on along the minus strand of NC_060214.1, from coordinate 11,397,911 downwards.
CATAGAAACCAAAAAAAGTTTTTAACGTAAAAATTACTATCATTATGGAAATTTCCTAATAATATTTGGATTGTCACGGAGCAGGGTCCGTAGGACATAATTAAAAACAAATATTAATGGTTTAATCGTGAAATTTTAATACATTTAAAGTAAACCTCTTTCTCTGATTCGCTCAATAGAACACAAAATTCTGATATTTATAAAAAAGAATTGTATTTGGGTACTTGTTCATTAAACAAATAACGAATGTTTATATAGGTTGTTATAGTGTTTCGTTCCAAGAGCAACGAAGGTAAACTAGATTATAATCAAAAAGATTATTCCCGCCACGATAAAACTTACTAGTCGTAGTTGATGCCATAAATCATGCTGTACAGCCTGAACTTTATTCATGTTACATTTCTCAATTTTATAACTACTAATGTGAATAAAAAAAATGAGAAACAATAATGTAAAATAAACTGTATACTAATACAACCGTGCATAGCCTCCTTCAAATCCTAGAAAGATCCTAGGGGCTGCAAACTTGGTTATATAGGTTTCTCTTGGTCTAAGAAAAAACCATATTGATTTTGAGGTTGATGATTAAAAAAACAATTCTGTCTGTCTTCCTGTCTATTCAATGACTCTTGATGGAAAGGTCTTAGAGACTCGAACCTTAGTACATATAATTCTCTTGGTTGAACGAAGAACTTTATTTGTGTTTGGTGTCAAAAGGTCAAAGCCAGGTTGTCTGTCTGATAGACTTTCTATTCGCATTTACGATAGTTCCTGACAGAGGGACCCTAGGAATTTGAAACTTGTGTATAAGTTACTATTGGCCCTAGGAATAAGTGGATTAGATCTGGCGTCAACAGGGGAAAGGGCCTGTGCGGTAAGTTTTCATAGACAGTTGAGAATTGAAATTTGGTACGCTAAAAATCTAAATAAGTTGAATTAAATTTATCCAAGAAAAACGCTATTTTTCGGGTATTTTAGGGCCCATTGTATGTACCTCTGTGTTTCGTTACGTTTTGTTGGTTCCTTCGATACCTCCGTCGTATAGATTTATAAACATGAGTATTTGATTTTTCTGCAAAGGAGATGATTTTCCTATGGTCTTTTTCCATCATTATTGCTTTGTGGTGACTGGTTTCTGTGAAATTTTAGTTTTGTGTTGTTGTTTTTTTTTACTGATTTAATTTCATGAGTCCAATAAAAACTCATAAAGCTTTTGCAATACAACATTTACGCATTATTACTACACTTGTTAAACGATGCTTTAATAAGATTGATATTTTTAAGTGATGCTGTTGAGGCGAAAATGAAATTATGAACGAATTGTTGTGGAATGTATGTGCCCTGCGGTACAACAGTCGGATATGTCGCATGGTCGTGTGACGCTGCGGCTAAGCGGTAATCCACAATGCTGGTCGAGGGACTTTGTTCTGGTCGTTGTTGGGTAGAGGGGGGGGGGTTCGGGGGACACTTCCCCTACTTCAGCTCACAGCCAACTGGTAAATATGTCACTACAACTTGTAAGTGCAAACAATTTTAGTTTCAACTGATATACAGAGTATTCAGTAAGTGTTCAAATGCCTTGGGATTTTGTTCTACTCGTAAAAATGAGCAAAAAATAAATATGAAGGTAAAAAATAGTTTCTGCCTGTATATATATATATATTTTTTTTTTGAACCAGGTAAGATAAAGTTATACAACTTCAGATTTGCATTAACTTCTTGTAGACCTTTTTAAAAATAAAATATTAACAAATTCCTTTCATCCGTTTCAAAAGGACGTCTGTTTAAAGTTAAATTACAAAACAAATCAAGTATAGTTATAAAAAATGCATATGATACCAACTACTTAGTAATTTTTTACCAATTTTAACAGTACACATTGGCGTTGCTAGTCACAAAAATATGGTTCTAGAGATATATTTGTCTATAAAAAACTCATACGGAGAGATAGACGGAAAACTAAAGGTTTTAGGACATACCTTCATATATACTTTTTTGCTCATTTTTATGTGTAGAAAAAAATCTCAAGGTATTGGAACACTTTTACTGAACACTCTGTACACACATCATTGATATACACACACAGACTAGCACACTGCACTTAAATTATTTGTGTCATTCTAATCGTTGCACTGATAGTCATCTCACAAAGCTCGTTTCAACAAGCTTTGTCAATGTAGAATAATGGATATGGCTATTGTACTATCGACTTGGGTAGTACGTAAAACCAGCTAAAAGATTATTTATATTTTGGAATAATATTTGAAGTAATGAGACTTCATTTTTTATAATTTTAAATCTCTCCTCAATTTTATGAGAACAAGGTAGTATGCATATATTTACTGTATTGAAATATTCAAACTATCTATCATGGTGCAAATAAAAAATTTTCAACCTGTGAGAAACTATGCTCACAGTAGTCATGTTTAAACATGAAAGAAGAAAATTAGTACCGTAGTAAAAGTAAAGTAGGCAACCTTACGGAATGTAATGGTCGAATATTATTAAGCTTTTAGTCAGAAAGAAGGGGTTTTACATTCCAAAATAAAACATCAAACACGTAAAGAGAAAAGATAAATATATTCGGACAGAGATATTGGCTAATATAAAGTGACGATTCCTTCCACAAAGGTAACTCTACTGGTCCTGGCTGATTTGATAAAACAATCCTGGTTGGCCGGAGTTTATCCAACAAGTCAGATTAATCAATTTCTGTTTCAAATGTGTTTAGTTTCGCTAAGCTTAACTCTTGTAAATAGCTTTGCAAATCACTTGGAATTTTTCGGAAACTTTTATGCCTACTTTTATATGAAGTGATACTCAGTTTAATTAAATTATTAAACCATTAATATTAAGCGTGACAAACACTTTTGAAACTCGTTATTTTAATTAAAAAGTAGTATATTTAATTATGAATCTACTATTTAGTAGTCCATGGATATCTGTCAGTTTTTATGAATCCCAGTTGTTGATGTAACAATCAATTCAGATCTCCGAATTAATACTTATGCCACGTAGTTGTATTCAATTCCTTAAAACCTGACGTTTACAAATAAAAACTCTGAGAGCTTTTTCGTGAATCTTTCTACTTTTCCTTTCATACGTTGAGAACAGGCATCAAATATGTAGTGTATACTAGTAGGCATATACTCAGGGGTAGTCAATAAACACCTACGACAATTTTTTCTAAAACGTAAAGAATGTGAACACCTTTAATCCTGCTAACCCTTAAATAATTTTTATCAGCATGTCATAATAAACGTAGAAGAGTTTTAAAATAAAGATTTTTAATGCCGTAAATTTTAAATATATTTACGTTAATAACGATTATTGACAGGTTCCACTATGAAAGCTGCAGTTTACAGTATAATTTTGAATCGTGAAACACTGTAGTTGCTTCTCCTGGCAGATTTTACTCTTATTAGATCACGTACCATGCTCTTCATTACCAATATTAATTACAGTTTTACTTCCTGTTTTATTAGCAATACGCTCTTTTAAGAGGTACGAAAGAAAGTAAAGTTTCAAGCCACTGGGAGTAAAGTGCGGTGGTAAATATTATTCTATGACGTATTTTAAACTGAATTTTATTTATCATCTTAATAATTTTTCAAAATAAATTGGTTACTAATTAGAACAAAATGGTTAGCAGTTTTAAAATATAAATTCAAATAAAATGTTTCAGGATTTTTCAGTCCTGAAAATATCCAAGACCCCGTCGTGTCAACATGTACACAAGCCAAATTCGTTTCCTAGCAACAATATTATGTGGGCATTAAACCTATTCATATAAATAACAGTTTGAAGGTTTTTTAGCCCTGAAAAGGGCTGTTTGGCGTGTCACGGTAAGAGAGGGATTCACCTGACACACCTCCAATGTCTCCAGTACCGAGGCATTGGGGTTAGAATAGGGAAACTCAGGGAAAGGGAGGAAAACTTTCAAAGCAGTGAGAGCCTCTTGAGTTTGTTCCAGAGGTGGAGTCCCGAGGACAACAGACTTCCAGAAATCGCTTAAACGGCACATAATGCGCTTGTGATACGTACAGCCTAATACCAGAAGCGGAGCATTAAAGTGTTACCATAGAAATCAATGTTAGATGGTTGTCTCGTTGAGCTGTTAAATTTGAAAGCATTTATTTTCCCTGGTTCATGAATTGTTAGGAATGCGTTTTCATAGTTACGCAGAACGATCAAATAGTCTAGAATCGATAACTTTGTTTTTTTGTTTTATTGTTTTTACTTCGGATAAGAAACTGAGAAACTCATAGCACTTAGTCTTGAAAGGATCTTTCTGCTTGCTTTAGAGTGACAGGATATTCAGGATCAGTAAGGATTAAAGGTAGGGGAAGCTTGGAAGAAGAGAAGCCTAGCTTCTCCAGTCAAAGTTGGCAAATGACAACATTCCCTCATGGCCAAGTTTAAGCTAGGAACACTATCCACTCCTCCCCAGTAGACTAGACTGTGTGCTGTGTTTCATTGTATGGGGTACAAAACGACAGTTAAGATCTTAGTCGTTTTCAAAATAATACTCACTTTCAATTCAAACTATCGCAAAAATGCATTAATTATAACATATTTAAATAACTGTATTGTTTTTATCTGTTATATAATTATTTTTATAATTTTACAAGCCACGAAAATTAGTAAAATATGTGTGTATTCTCAAATCAAATCAATTTATACTTAACTCCGAATATTCAATAATGTGTTGTTGAAAATAAAAATCCACATCGAAAAACAGTCGGATATGTAGGATGGACGGGTGACACTGCGGTTAGGTAATCCACAATCCTGGTCGAGGGGTTTAGTTCTGGTTGAGGGGTAAGAAGGGGGGTGAGCGTGAGATACCTCCTCCACTCGACCCCCCAAAACCTTACAAACCGATAAATGTATCGTTGACACTATAAGCAGAGAAATCTTTAGTTTGACATTAAAACTAAACTATTCGTAGATTTTATTTCTTTCAGGAAACGAAATTGTTTTGTTTAATTTGATTAATTTTTGTTGATAACTTGTTTTAGATTAATGAGTACTGCCAAACATTTGCAAAACACGTACAATCGTGGTTTTTAAGCAAATTATTATAAAAAACTTCAATATTCAGTTAAGCAATGGAAATAAACTGTTGATGGAAATAACCATTTCCGGTTCATCCCTAGATTATACCATTGCAATGGAATTCAACAATCATTACAATTGCTGTAGTTTTGCCTGTGAATAAATCAACTAAACTACCATGATCTTGGATACGTTTACCCAATTATTGTAAATTCAAGTCATCTTAGAACAGGTTAGTTCTAAATATACACTTATATATATATATATATATATATATATATATATATATATATTTTTGTGATTAAATTATATATATATATATATAATTTAATCACAAAAATTGCTTGCTCCGCTGGGACTCGAACCCGGAGCCCTCACTTTTTACGATTCAATTATTTTGTATTTGGCCGTTTCTTTAACATATGTGTTTAAATAACCAAACTAACATATGATCAGAAGACCAAATGCCTGTCATATGACTTTTATACATATATATTTCTATATTTCGGCTTAAGCCGTCTTCAGGAAATTACGAAAATATAAATAGGGCTATAAGAATAAAATAAACATAAAACATCAACACAGAAAATGAAAATTAAGAACCATTTTAAAGCCTATTAAATGGCAAAGTTTTTAATATCACTTGACACATTCTTGTGTACAGGGTGTGGTAAAAAGATGGGGTTCAATGATATTTTATGAAACTTAGCAACTTTGCCATTTGAATCGAATTTTCTTCTCTTACCATTTGAACCGATAACTTTTTGAAATTAAAAATTTAACGGAGAATCTAAAAATTATGTAGTTTGCTCACATATGTCTATACGTTGCTGAGAAATATCAGATTTACTTACAAAAACACGGTTTTTTTTTAGAAAAACTGAAAATAATTAATTTCAGACCTAACTTTTGGAGTTAGACTTTTTTATAACCGCCATTGTATCACATTTACATTGCAGTATAATCCAAAAATATTAGTCACACCAAGAGCCACTCACCCTGTATATAGGTCACATTGTGATTTACTTATAACGAAAGCCTTACTTACACACTACTATAAAATTTAAGCAATAAAGGCTTTTTACAAGATATAAAATGGTTTCAGCTACTATCCCAACAAATGAATAAAACGTGAAAAATACCTATTAACATAAGCTGCGGAAAATTACTGCTTGTATCCGCCTAAGCGGATTAACATTAACAATCTAAATTTAGTTAATGTTCAATAACAAAGTTTTATTGTATTCGCAAGCTGTACATTTAGTTAAAACACTCTTAACTGGGTTTATGTTATATTTTTACTGTAGTAAATGTATACGTACTGAAGCATAACAATAATCAACAATATGAACATTTACCCATAAAGGTATGATGTTTAATAGAAAATGTTTGGATTTAATTTTGCTTAAAGTTCATTGCTCAATATTGTATCAGTCTTATATTTGTATCATTCTTGAACACTTTTATATGAACCACCAATTTAATGTTAATAATATGCGGTCATATACAGTATTAGCCATAATAAACAGTACTGAAACTGAATCAGCTGCAGTTGCATTCTCGATCAGCTGATTCAAATGTTGATTGTTGCCACGGCTTCGTGTTAATTTACTTCTTTCTTATTTGAGGTTATGTTTTGCTAACTTGGTTCTAACAAAGGTAGAGAAAGTTTTTATCGTAGAGCATTATTTTCACTCATACGAAATTGGACGTGCATGTGGGCCAAGTTTGTCATACACTGCATTACGTTTTTAGGAATATTTCCACTGAAACCCGTCTTAGTAATGCTGTGATTCTAAGTGTTATTGAAAATTTCAAAGAAGAGGTAGTTTTTTGACACAGCAAAAGGGCTTTTCAGGTCGCCCAACTACTGTCTGTACAAATGAAAACCACGGAAGAGTGTTATAGTAAGTGATACAGTCACCTAAAAGAAGCCTAATGACTAAAACGATATAGGGCCATTCTTGATTGGTTTGCGAGAGATCTCAAGAGATTTTGTCGTGCACGAAACCTGCCGTTAAATTCACAGTGTTCCAGCAAGATGGCGCAACAAGTCACACTGCATTAACAACACTGCTGGAGGAATCCAACAAACCTTTGGCAACCGTCTCATCTCCCTTAGAACAAACTTTCCTTACCCAGCCCACTGCCCCGATCTTATTACCGACGCGTAAGTCTGGGGAATGTTGAAAGAAAACATTTTCCAGGAGGACCCACCATCTACCATCGTTTAACTCAAAGACAAAATAACTATGTGTATTAGGAGAATGGAACAACCCCTATTCATAAAAATGATGCAGCACCTACAATAACGGTACGAATGTTGCCTAAAACTAAACGGAGGTCATATTGAACATGTTAATACCAGAGTTTAATAGATTTTGCTTACTTTCTTGCTCCCTTCAGACTTGTATTTAATGGGAAAATCTATATGTAATGTTACTGTGTTTACCATAATAAAATATCACCATTTCAGTACTGTTTATTTTGGCTAATACTGTACTTTCTAGGAGAACTAATTTACTTTGAGATTATCACAATATTTGAAAGAGAGTTCTAACTAAAGTTGCGATTTTTAATCTCATAACCTTTCTAACGTCTGTTGACTAGTTCCACTACTGAAGATGTTTATTGACCTCTATAACTAATACTTTTTTATCGGTAATCAGTACTCTTCATTTCCGAGTTAAATGATTTTCACCGTTATTAACTCACCTGTCTACTTATTTCACTACTAAACTAAAACTTTTAACTTGGTTTATCACTACGTCCATAAAGGCGAGAATACAAATTAGTAATAGGGTTAAATCCCTCAGCGCAAGGCTATTGTGATAATAAATTAGTGAATTTTTTATCGATATTTCCTTGATAAACTGTTTTTGGATATAATTAAAACTATTCAGCCGTCAAAAATGTTTTAAAGAATAGAAACAATACTAATAACACAGTTTTCCATTTATTTTTTAATACAAACATCTCTTAAATACGAAGTATTACTATTGCTATTTCTAGGATATCCTCGATGGTTGTTTAGTGCAGACTCCCACATACAAAAAACTATCAACAAATTGTGCGACCTGACCCGAACTAAAGTCCATGTATAAGAAATTTGAAAGACGAGAAGACGTGATAACTCGCATTTTTAAGAATTCCGTATTTTTTCGGACGAATCAGTGAGTGGTTTGCACACCTCAAAAGTGCAATAAAACCAACATAACCAGGCACTTAGGTCCCTAGATGAAAATTATAAATACTAAAAGGTAACTAATGTCCCGTTGTAAGTTACTATTTTGTGGATTATTATTCTGTAATCTATGTGTCATATAATTATTCAGCACTTTTAAAAATTAACAATAATTATTATATGGTCACCGTAAAAATCACACATTTTCTCAATATGCACATACTTTGGAAAATTATTTCTGCTCATAAGTTCACAATTCATAGCCTAAGAGTATCAAGAGTTTTGACATTTCAGATTTTTTGGAAGTAATAAAAATGCAACCTTTTAGATATAACGATTTTACATGTGGATGTTTAGTATATTTAAATGATACTGTACGCAACTGTGAATAATGTGTTGTGGAAAACGTAAAACTCTGCGGTACAACAGTCGGATATGTCGCATGGTCGTGTGACGCTGCGGGTAAGCGGTAATCCACAATGCTGGTCGAGGGGCTTTGTTCTGGTTGTTATGGGTGGGAGGGGGTGAGGAGTCATCGGAAGAAACTTCCCGTACCTTATTAATCGATAGAATTACATTTTTTATTCTCATAACTGTATCTTATATCTTTTGGCTTATTTCACAGTTGAAGATGTTTATAAAGATAAAAATGTTTTTCTTAAGTTTTTTTATTGGTTAATCAGCATACTTCCTTTTGAAGTCAGATATCTTCCCCCGTTATTAACTCACCTGGCTATGTACCTAGACATCAAATTTTTTAAGTTAGTTCGATATTTACAACACTACGCCCATGAGGGCAGAAGTAAAATTTAATAATAAGGTTCAAATTTCTCAGCACAAGTGTATTATGGTAATAAATTAGTGGTTTTTCTATAAGGTGTCTTATAAATACTTTATGAATGTACGAGTATATAAATAATCTATCATAAATGTCTCCTCTAACCCATTCGGGAATAGTGAAAAAACTAATTTTCAGCCCTCAAAAACACTTTGAAGGAATTAAAATCCTAAAGACCTATTTTGACATATATATGTTTTTTTTCAAAACAATTATGTTTCAAATTATTATTTTTCTAAGAAACCGGTATGATGTTTGTATAGAGTACTTAATTGTGCAGGACCACCACAAGGTAGTGTTATTTACAAGTTTAGCAGTGTCTGGAACAATGTTTTTCGAATAAGAATCCATTCTTTGGTCATCAAGCACAAAATTTAAATATGACAGAGGGACATCATATCAAACACGTAGCCAGTATTTGTTGTTTTATTAATTAAATATAAATGCTAATATTTATTACTAGCTGTAACCCACAGCGCGCAATTCCCAGCCGTGTAAATACAAGCGTAACAACGTAGGCACTCCAATTTTCATAGGAACAAAACCTGAATAGTTTGATGGGCAATGAAAAATAATCCCACCTCCGAATTTACCTAGAACGTTTGGATGTTTACTTGAATATCCAATATCTTTAGTACACTTTAAACTTTTAGCGTATCGGATCCTGAAGTGGGGAGCTAGGCTGTTTATATCGAACTGATATGCGAGACTTCCATTACATTAGGTTTAGCAGAGTATCTTCTAAGTTGCTACTGAGTTATTAAAGGCATGGAAGAGCAAAATCCTGAAGTCAGAATTCGTAACTTATTCGTAATGAGGAACTATGATACATTAGTATGATGATCCATATTAATTTTAAACTTGAAATGTATATCTTTAATATAATTCAAGGCTGAAATGAAATTAATTCAAAGCAACTCTACACAGCCCTGTTTGTGTTTGATCTAGTGTCCAGAGCCAATATGCACTGTATTAGCACAACAGGTATTTCTTAAAATCAGTTGAGGATATTTATAAGAAAATAAAATTCGATGACGGAATTGATGCCACGCTAGGTTTCGTGGAGGTCGACTTAGGAAGGTATCGAAAGTTTTTCTAGCTAGATTCACTTTAACCGAAATAAACTCATAAATAATAGTTATTTTACAGATAGATGAAGAGGTTGAGATTTGCCCCTCTAAATGGTCATCTGATGTTTTAGCAATCAATAACGTGTTGATTAAAAATTTATCAATTTAAGAAAAATGTAATCTGAGGAAAAAGGTATCAATTTACATTTATAACCCTTACGATACCCCCCATTTCTATCTCCCCCAAAACTAGAGTTACTGATAATCGATTTGTTGCTCAAGGGAAATTTCTTTATCGATTTTTAAAACAAGCATGTTGCGACAATGTTCCTCGACTACTTCCCGAAGCACAAACATTAGCAAGATAATACTTCGGTTTAGGTTACACAAATCGAATCTAATGTTTTTGCTTTCCCTTTCCCAGTAATATTGAATTTATCTGGGCCACAGCTAGTACAAATATACGAGAAGTACAAATTTGTATCTGATCCGTATCGCATTCCCTCACTGTATCCTTAAAGTATATTGTCTACGTATTGTCTTTGTAATAGTCACAAATTTTCGCTTATTATCTTGGGCTGATACCTGAACTAAAATTCTTTCAGCCAAGGTAAACGTGGCTGTTTACCATACTAATACCGCATACGGTCAAACAAATTTTAAGTTGTGTTGTAACTCTTACAATACTCATGAAGCATTAAATAGATTTAATTCGTCACAGGTTCAATTACTTACATGATATTTTTGATATTGTTTTTTGTATTACTTGCATTGTTATTTAAATTTATTATCTGTTAAACATTGCAAACATAAAATTACAGTAAAAAGTTCCAACATAAATATTATTTATGTTATAATTTTAACTTTAATTATAAACAGATCCATTCATTTACCAGCAAGTGGGCATAATTCACAGATTTCTCAGGCTTGTATGTTATCCAGAGTATAAAGTTTTGTCCCACAAAATTATATCAAACACGGTTAATAAATATTCCGGTGGGAAAAGGAAAAATGCTCTCGTTCACAAACCCAAACTATCAAATGTATTGGGTTAGGTAGTCAAATATCGAATCTCACACTGATATAAAGATGTTTAGGTATATATTCATAATGATATAATCGTATCTTAAAACTAGCTCAGGTATAGAATTAGGTACATGTATAATATAATTCAGTAAGTAATATATTTCAGAAATATTCAGTAACATAATTCAGTAATATAATTTAAGCCAAATATCGAATCTCATATTGGTCTAGAGCTATGTAGGTATACATACATGATGACATAGTCGTATCTCCAAACTATCACATGTATTGGTATAGATAGTCAAATATCAAATCTCATATTGATTCAAAGTTGTTTAGTTATACATTCATAATTATATAGTCGTATGTATCTCCAGACTATCACAAGAGATATATAGTATATATATATATATATATATATATATATATATATATATATATATATATATATATATATATATATATTTATATAGTCAAAGATCAAAACACAAATTGATAAAAAAATGTGTCGTGTCTTCGAAACAATGTGTTTGAAAGAGGAAACTGACCCCTAGAATAAAGGCATTGGCATCAGTAGGGGTTGTAACGCTAGTAGCAGAAAACATTTGGCTTTCAATCAAAAGTAGGGGAAACATTCCGCCATGAAACATCAAACACAAGATTTCAATACGAGAACGTATTCGGACAGGGATATTGGCTAATATAACTTGACGATTCCTTCCACAAAGGTAACTTTACTGGTCCTGGCTGATTTGATAAAACAATCCTGACTCGTTGGAGTTTACCCAACAAGTAAGTCTAATCAGTTTCTGTTTAAGAGGAATTCTCTTCTATGCTTATTAACGGCCTTTGTATAGCAACTCAAAGAGTTTTCTAAACAAAACTTAGCTATGCTAGGAAGGGTGGCATTTGGCACGTGAATCTGTCTAAGACTTACATCGTTTCGACATCAGACGCAAGTTCCAATAATCTAGAGTACAAGATACAGTAATATAGTGTATTCTAGATGAAGTGGCAGTCTTATCATGTGCACAATTGAAAAATAAAAATTCTAAAATTTGTACAGTCTATCCACATAGTTACCGACACCGGTGCTGATGTAACGTGTTGCTGCTAAACGTTTAGTTGTAATGCACGGACCAAAACCAATGCTACAGTCTGTACAGTATATCCACATAGTTACCGACACCGGTGCTGATGTAACGTGTTGCTGCTAAACGTTTAGTTGTAATGCACGGACCAAAACCAATGCTACAGTCTGTACAGTATATCCACATAGTTACCGACACCGGTGCTGATGTAACGTGTTGCTGCTAAACGTTTAGTTGTAATGCACGGACCAAAACCAATGCTACAGTCCCGTACAGTATATCCACATAGTTACCGACACCGGTGCTGATGTAACGTGTTGCTGCTAAACGTTTAGTTGTAATGCACGGACCAAAACCAATGCTACAGTCCGTACAGTATATCCACATAGTTACCGACACCGGTGCTGATGTAACGTGCTGTTGCTAAACGTTTAGTTGCAATGCACAGACCAAAACCAATGCCACAGTCTGTCCAGTATATCCACATAGTTACCGACACCGGTGCTGATGTACCGCGCTGGTACCAATGCTGATATATCGCACTGCAGCACATATGTTGTGTTATTGTCACACACACTGCTGTACCTTATTTAAATAATTATGTAATTGAAACATGTTTATACCAAATTTCAAATATTAAGCTCTATAGCAGATCCTGGTTTTCAATCTTGAGGAGGGTAGGAAACTAGCAGTTATCTATCGCCTATTTCAGGCACTAAAGCAAAATATACTTACAAATTAATTATTAAGAAAGACGTTAAATAGAACGTATTTTGTATGTTTTAGTTTCCAGATAAATATATGAATTGTCAATCATTTATCGCACTTGAAAAAGTTTATTTGAACTGTCAGGTTGAAGAGATCATGACCTCAACTTTATAAATGTTGGTCAAACTTTTGAATACCCCAATAAAATATCCATTGGTACATTACGTATTTCACTTTTATTAATATATGTTTCAAATCTTGATAAACAATTTAGTTAAACATTCCTGCTTGTCGACAAGCATATTTTATTTATTCCAAAATAAATGTTCTTTACAAAGTTATTGTGTTCTTAGACAAAAATTTGAGTATATTTCCGAGTACGTTTCTATATTTATATTCTACCTACCACTTTTTATTACTGTATATATTTATTTATTTATGTATTATATATACTTTTTGTTTTGTAGGGGTTTTATACACCATGGAACGTCATATTACAGTTGATATTCATTACATCACTGTTATATCCCATATAGAGTACAAGAAACAAAATACATGCAATGATTTGTTGCTAAAATATTGCGTCGAACATCCACAATGATATCTGGCAGAGATTGAGCGCTGAGCGGTGAAGGTGGTTAGGGAGAATGGCAACACTTGTTTTGTGTTGCTGCAGCAAGAGTTCGGCACGACGATACTTCAGTATACACTGGAGAGGCGTCAGCCATCAGCTCTGCTGATACTCGTACTTTGAAATATTAGTTTCGTATGAGAATTGAAGTCTGTAAACTCAGCATCTTCATTTTTACTGTCTGCCCTGAGTGAAAGATAGGAAGATTTTAAAACCAGTACACAGTACATCCACGTTCATCCTTTACAACATCCACCTACTTTCTTGGCTTGGAAATATAGCGTTCCTAAATTAGAATAAAATTCAAATAATTAGTTTAAGAAAATATTATACTAACTTTATCAAAGTTCTTTACTGTCCAATTAAACTTATAATAAACTATGTTAGATACAAAATATTAGGCGCTTCTCATAAGTATATCGTTTTGAAAAAATAAGTATTTTTCAAATATTTTAATTTATACATAAAAGGATATATAAAAAATTAGTTATAAACGTATGTGCAACCAATATTAAAACATTTTCATACATATGATCGTTTTACTCAAATCTTCCTCACAAAATTACATTTATACAGCATTTTTGTGTAAAATATTTTTACACCTTTTTGTCTTTAAAAACGAGTTGTTATATTTTTACAACACAATTGATTTACTAATGATTATATTCATAAAATATCTCCAAAAATCCCCATAGATTGTAACACCAAGTGTCTTGTAACAGGCTTCCCTGAGATTCCGTTCAAACGTCCATAGCTCGTCCATTTTATTTTTGAAATGTCTTACGGACATACTGATGGACACAAAGGAAATTAATACAACCCCCCCCCCGCAGAAAAAAATGTTCAGCCTAATGAGTGATAGGCTTTAATGAAGCTCAGCCAAATCCCATGGTTGGACACAAACCATCGTAGAACACAGTTTCGTCTGGGTATAAATACATTTCTATACAAGAATTTATCTCTACGGATGAAATACTTCTCGAGACATCTACCATATGAAACATTCACATTCACATTTCTTTATCGTAGAGTTAAGTTTCATAGCAGTATTTACATACAAAAGGCTACAATCCAAGACAAAAAACTATGAATGTTGTGATTACTTTGCCATACTTTAAAATCTCACTCACATTTCTTTACTATGTGAATAAATAAATCACATTTATTTATTCTGTGATTTTCCACTTGCCATCATTGTTACCCATAAGAACAAAGTTCAACTGTTCGTTAACGCTCAGCCAATCCACGGAATGGCATGCACCACAGTTGAACTCAGTGTTGCTTATACAGAAATGAGGGTTCGTGTAAAATTAGATGTCTGTGTATCAGTTCGTTTTCGAGATATCGTTTGGACAGACAGAAATAAAATTTGTCCAGACTCTCGAGTGAAAGGCTTCGCTAACGCTCTGCCCTGCCAATAATTGTAAAACGTACGAATATTATATCACCGGTTAATTGGTAAAGGAACCAAGATCTCTGATTAATTAAGGTCCCTGTGATTAAATCTTAGGTAATCAGTTAGTTATAATTTTAAAATACACCTCGTATAACCGAGTTAGCCAAGGTGATCCATAAAATTAGCCAGATTATATTACAATGTGCAATGTGCCGTAAAAGAGCCTTACAGATTACAGATTAGAAATTTTCCACAAGCAGATTTATGACACCTTTTTGCATTACAGAGACTTAATTTGAATACATCACCTCTTTATTCATACCAGTTTATGGTAGTAAAAAGAAATATATTCTTTCTCAAATCAAAATCACAGGTTTCTGTTTGAAAATTACTTAACCTTCGAAATAGTCTTATTCATTCAATCTATCTATATCTCGTATTTATAAATAAATGGATAGTACTTTACGGTCTTATGAATTTCAAATTCCATTATATTTTGTTTAATCGTTTGTATTTGATTAATATTCTCTAAATTTTAATATGTCAGAGTCTAAATGTTAGAGGGACAAATTTTGATAATTAGTTTGCAATATGTTTTACACTGTATTTAGAATTGTTAAGGGACTAAATGTAATGAATGCAATGGTCTTGCAAATCAAACAGTACATTCTGAAGTGAAAACGGTTGAATTTTAGGGGAAAAATCTATTTAAAATAAAAACTCTCCTTGTGATACACAATGTTACCACTATCATGAATTAATTGTTAGTTAGTTTGTATAAAAGTCATATGGAGAATGACATGAACTATTTTTTTATTTATTATACCTAAAATTCTCAGGGCCTTTAAATTGAAACCCTTCGCTTGTCGCAGAACTCTTTTCTTAAACACCTTTATTAAATGACGTATTTTTACTTCTACTTTATGGCTGTGTTGAAAGTCCTCTGAGGCGTTTTGTTACCCTTGAGACAAAATATACCATTTAATGATCATTGAGGATTTACTGAACATTAAGTTCTAAAAGTCAATTCGCTAAAGAATCCCTTAGTTATAAGAGGATTGTTTAAAATTACAATGCGAATATATTTCAGCCCCAAAGTGAAGATTCATTTCCGATCGAAAGATGATACAGTGAGGGAGTAATATTTAAATGTTTGACAACCCAACAGAAACGTATATTGTGTGTTAAGATTAGTTAACGAAACGACAAAAATAATCGTAAATGAGGTATAGCGCACCCGAATTTGTGCCGTTACATTAGGTTTATTACTTTTTACAACATTTCTGCACCAGACACCCGACGTTTTACCACGTTTTCCTAAAATAACGTTTACTATTTATTTTGAATATAATGTGAAGAAAGATCCCTACCTAGTTTATGTAATATAAACGTGCTTCTTTAACTTTTTGGGAGGTGTAAATACAATTATGTTTTTGTTTGTATTTTCTTATGCGTATACTATGACAGATGCACACTTATAACAAATAGCATCGTTTTCCCCAATTTTAAAAATTCAATTTTAAAAATACGCATAATTGTGTAATTTTGTATAAGTCTAAAATATTTTTTAAATTATTAATTAAGGATAAAATATTTACTGTTGTACAAAATGTAGATAACGATTGTAAGAGCGGATATAAACAACAACGTGAATTATAAATAAACCTGATTGATGCATAATTATTATAGCGAATGTACGCTTAAAACGTCAAACAAATCTTCTTAAAAATATAGGGCTGGACATAAATCATACGACAGCACAACAAGATTTGTATTATGTGTTAATCCATAATTTACTGATTAACGTAATTGATTATTAATTATTTATACTTAACTAGCAGTTACCCGCGGCTTCGCACGCAATTTTCTGTTGAAAAACTGGACAATATATCTATGTATTCTTTTTTATGACATTAATCAGTCTAGAGATAATCGATAGTCACTCAGAGCTATTCCAATCTCCTGATCCAATTTAGATTTAAGTTTAGAGAACAGAGGTTTGGGATCCTGAAGTCGTTAAGTGAAACAGATTTTATAAGATTAGTATTTCCCTCCCACATTCGATGATAATTTATTGAAGTTCTTCGATAGCTTCAGTAACAATAAGAGTTAGCCTTTTTATCCCAATGACGAAAGTGTATCGTTCAACTACAATTCGTACAACTTAAATTCACCCCCGGAGTTTTGGCATAATAAGTCGCCCGCCATTATCTTTTTATTTTTATTAGCAATGTAAACAGATGTTTTCAGACAGTTTGTCGAATTATAGCTGTCAACAGCATCTGTTTAGTGCCAGTTTATTAATTTGAATTATGAAACGTTATTACGTTTCGTTCTTATCATAACATTCGAATCTAAACAAACTAATTTTTCAATTTGAATTCGACTTTATTTGGTGAAATGAATGTGTTATGGGTGGTAAAAAGCACTCTAAATGTTAATTCAGACCAAAAGCTATACCTGTTCCAAATTTCAGCACAATCCGTATAGCAGTTTCAGCGTGATTCGAGGACAAACCTCCAAACATCCAAACATTCAAACTTTCGCATTTATAATATTCGCTTTGATAACATTAAAAATTTGATTATAACACATTATACCAAAATGTTTTATAAAACTTTTGCTTTACAGTTCACTCTCTACAAAGCATTACCTATACTCTGTAACAATGTAAACATACATCTACATAATATGCTTACACCCCCCCCCCACACACACACACACACACACAAAACACTCTGACGTAACATGGCCAAATCTGCTTGTGTAAACTATGCATGTGGTCCACAACTTACATCAGTTAAGTAAACTAAGTATGTGGTGAAACTAAGCAGAGCCTGTCACGATGTCATTTTGTTCCTGAAGGTTTGTATATCATAGGCTTTTTTATTTATTTTCTTATAGTAACGACACCTCTCGTTTCACCTGACGCCAAAATCTGTATAGTACAGTCTAAGCTTGGATAAGTTCAATAGTTTTTTTAAAATTGTGGTAAATGACTTGTTCAAATATACACGCTTCTATAGTTATTATACAGTATAGTGTTACATTTAAGTATGTCAGCTGCAAAGTATGTAAAACGATACTTGAAACGAATTTTAACGTTTTTAACACAAAATGGAACCTAGTATGAATATAAGGAAATGGAATAGCATAATTATTAACGTTTTAAACACCTTTCCTGTTAGGAACGATAAAATTTTGTAGCTTATGGAATAATAATTTTAGAAAAGCATTCTTCTAATATAAAGATTTCACTACCTAAATAAAAGGTTGACGTTTGGCGTCAGTGTTATCACAAATATTTATTTTAATAAATGCCACTTATGTAATTTCATCTTTATTTCTAAATGGCCTATGAATTTAATCATCAATTATTGAACATCTATTTAAATTAAATGCAAAGCTATATTAATGATAACCTCACATTTTTCTGATCCGTTCAACACTTTGCTGTGTGAAAGCTATGATATTTAACCCCTGTCTAGTCCAGGAAATGATAGTAACTATAGAAAGACTATTTGGCTAAAAATTTTACTTTTAGTTTCTTTATCTCATTTAATGAGTAAAATATAACATTAATTAAAGTATCTGACGATTTATTTTTAGCTATAAATTTCGTATTTTTTATCCTTGTGATGCCATTTTATTACGACCCACATCAAAACAGCGCAACTGATGATCATTTATTATTATTTGGGCAAAATTGATCTTCCGATTCTCGAACAAGTAAATTATGTACTTGTACTATACGACTTGTCTCTCGGCTCCTGCAACTATAAGTACCGAGGACCCGAACAGAACTTTGAGCTCTTTGACCTTTTTGACCTCAAATCCAATCCTTTCCTGCACATAAAAAATAACATGTACTAAGTTACGCTTGTACAAGCTTTCTACCAAGATTTTCGCACAAAAGGATATACAGACATCAACAAGAATTTAAAAAGTGTCTTTAATACCTTCTGCACTTAACGATCTGATTTGGTTCTAAGAGCCTTCCTCATGCCCTACTGCATCATTTTGGTGTTCGGCGGTCTCCCCCTCTTCTACATTCTATTTATTACTTTGATTTGATTATAGGAGCCTTTATCATCCCCTACTGCATCACGTTGGTGTTCGGAAATCACCCCCCCCCTTTTTATCGATTTATAGCTCTGGTTTGTTTCTAGGAGCCTTCCTCATCCCCTACTGCATCATGTTGGTGTTCAGAAATCACCCCCCCCCTTTTCTATCGATTTATAGCTCTGATTTGTTTCTAGGAGCCTTCCTCATCCCCTACTGCATCATGTTGGTGTTCGGAAATCACCCCCCCCTTTTTATCGATTTATAGCTCTGATTTGTTTCTAGGAGCCTTCCTCATCCCCTACTGCATCATGTTGGTGTTCGGCGGTCTCCCCCTCTTCTACATCGATTTATAGCTCTGATTTGTTTCTAGGAGCCTTCCTCATCCCCTACTGCATCATGTTGGTGTTCGGAAATCACCCCCTTTTTAACGATTTATAGCTCTGATTTGTTTCTAGGAGCCTTCCTCATCCCCTACTGCATCATGTTGGTCTTCGGCGGTCTCCCCCTCTTCTACATGGAGTTGGCTCTGGGGCAGTTCCATCGCTGCGGTTGTCTCACTATCTGGAAGCGCATCTGTCCCGCCCTCAAAGGTCCGTAAGTATTATTGTTCAACTCTTCCAGTAACTGCATGACCCTTCACCTCTAACGTATTTAGTCTTTTAATTATTACACGTTATCAAAACTAATAAGCTACAAGAGTGGTGTTTTATTTATAAAGTAGTATGGGTATCAAAACTAACGATTTTTGTAAAACACTTTGTAGAGAATTCATGCGGAATAACGTTTTGCGTTCCGAGATACAACAATTTTCCAAACACTGTTGCGCTTAAAAGCTGTTTTATTTCATGGAATGTTTAACTGTTAAACTCTATTTAGGGCATTTTACCAGCCTCTTTACCAACACAATAAACCATTATTAACTGATGATTCGGTACTGAAATGATGTATTAGATTATTATACTAATTACGGGATAATATTAATTAGCAAATTTCACATAATAGATTTGTAGCCAAGTATTGTCATGCTAAATCAATTGGTAATGTGCCTAATTCGCCGTCAATTAATATTAGCTATTAATATCAATTAATGTTTAGCTCACTGAAACTGAGGTAGTATGCATATGGTGATGGAATTTAAAATACCCTAACTATATTGTAAAATGCAAAAAGAAATAATAAAAATGCCCCAAATGGGTTTACTTTCAGCATGAAATCTGGCGCAAAATGGGTTTATGCATCTCCGATTAAACAGTTTATTTACTAACATTCGCCATCGTTCAGTGAAACAAGAAATCAGTAACACTACGTTTCGAGATCTGCGATCTGATCTCTTCTTCAGGTAAAGAACTAACCTAATACATAATTACAAACTAGGTTAAAATAAACAAATCTTACCAAAGCGTTGTGGCACGCTAATAAAAACTATACAAAACATAATCATTAAGAAGTTCATCTCGCATGAACCAATAATAACGAAAGGGCCCATTCCTGTCCCCCTTCCTTTTTACTTCCGCCATCTTGTTTTAGTCTGCCGTGACGATTACCATTGGCTAGTCCCTCTGGTCAGTCGTAGGTGGTTAGTAGACGAATGAAGACGTATTGTGACCTGTATTCCGTAGTTCAGTTTTAATGATTAGTGTTTTGTATAGTTTTTTTATTAAGTGCATGTTTATAGAGTTAGTGAAGTTGACAAACAACATGTAGGTTGTGATTCCTGACTTAGGCGTGCCACAACGCTTTGGTAAGATTTGTTCATATTAACCTAGTTTGTAATTATGTATTAGGTTAGTTCTTTACCTAAAGAAGAGATCAGATTGCAGATCTCGAAACGTAGTGTTACTGATTTCTTGTTTCACTGAACGATGGCAAATGTCTGGAAAAATCCTGTTTTCCTTCATAATCCTTCCATCGTCAAAAATAACCTTCAAACAAAGTACTAACATTCCTTATTCTCTGCTTTAATTGTGTATTGACCACGTATGGTTTGAAAGAATATCAGGATTTCGGACTTTCATCATCGTTATGTGTTACTAAAGATACAACACTACGTTTCGAGGATTGAAATTCATCCTCCTCTTCAGGTGTCACAAATAATAGTACATTAAAAAAGTTAAGTGTTCCAACTTCGTTAGTGCGTGTGTGACGTATTGTTAGCGTCTCGACTTCTGTACAGGCTTGGGTTCATTATCTCCAGTCTAGGCTGCATGGTGATGGTGTACTAATCAGTTATAACTTAGTCGTTCGAGTAGCACCCCATTGCTGTACTTTTTGGTTTTAAACTTTTTTTATGTACAGGCTTTTTTGAAACCTGAAGAAGTGGATGGATGTAATTCTTCGAAACGTAGTGTTAAATGTTTACAACATATAAAGGATGGTAAATGTTCGAAATGCTACTATCCATTAATTCTTGATGTATTATATATTGGTTGTATGTATAGCCTTAATAACCGTTGTATATAATATATGTAAAAAATGAATGGATATTAAAATCCACGACTGTTTTACTGAATAGTGTGTGTTGAAATAACAGAGAGGAAAATAACCTTATTAATATGAGGAGGTCGTACTAAAATGTTTGATTGAATTTACTTGTTATGTCTTAGACACTCGTTGAAAGTTTATTGTATACAATCATTTACTCATATAAATGAGCTTTTAATTGGTATTATTTATAAATTATGGGTCGGATTGTGTTTGCCCATACTGCCGATGTGTAGGATATTTTTATTGTTTAATTTTGTATACTCAACGTGTGAACTTCAACTAAAAAAGGCCATACTACAAGTTGACAGCACTGGTCAGACAGATACAAAATTATTACAGCCTAAAGCTGAGTGCAACACTATTAATGCCTACAGCGCTCATGCGGCGTTTTGCAAAACTAAATGCAATCGCTGCTACAAAGAGTGCACTTTCCTCAGGCTGTTGAGCTGCATTTAAAAAGAAAAATTTCCATACATATATAGCACACCTTACTTGGCATGTATACATTTAGTATGTATACATAGCATTTATACATACTACTTACTATACTTACAAGAGTTATGTTGGTGCAAACTGGTTTTGTTTGAAATGTTTTTTTAGTATTTAAATAAGATTTTGGTTTTAGCCCTTAAGATGACTTTTATAAAATCAAGAAATATAAACAAAATTTCCGACAATTTCACGAGGACTAATAGATATTATTAGGAGAACTTTGCTGCATCTTTATATCAGGCCCAGATTTTTACGAACAGTGAATAAAAGATGATTGGAGGGAATGGTAAATTTTAAATCAGATTTTATTAAACACTGTAATGCTGTTTGTGTAAATTTTATTAATTGTCCCTAACAGGATAAAATGAGGGAAGTATATTATATGGAGAACTTTGCTGCATCTTTATAATCAGGCTCAGATTTTTACGAACAGTGAATAAAAGATGATTGGAGGGAATGGTAAATTTTAATTCAGATTTTATTAAACACTGTAATGCTGTTTGTGTAAATTTTATTAATTGTCCCTAACAGGATAAAATGAGGGAAGTATATTATATGGAGAACTTTGCTGCATCTTTATAATCAGGCTCAGATTTTTACGAACAGTGAATAAAAGATGACTGGAGGGAATGGTATACTTTTATTTATAGATTTCATAATTTATAAGATTTTATAAAACACTTTAATGCTTCTTTCTTTGAAGGTTATTTTTTACGATAGAAGGATTGTGAAGGAAACAGGATTTTTCCGAACATTTGCCATCGTTCAGTGAAACAATAAATCAGAAAAACTACGTTTAGGCGTGCCACAACGCTTTGGTATGATTTCTTTATTTTAATCTAGTTTGCAATTATGTATTAGGTTAGTTATTACCTGAAGTTATTACTGATTTCTTGTTTCACTGAACGATGGCAAATGTCCGGAAAATCCTGTTTTCTTCACTCTAATGCTGCCTGTGTAAAGTTTATTAATTCTCCCGAACAGGATAAAATGAGGGAAGTGCCGATGACCGAGCGGTCTAAGACTAAAATTCTAGATATGAGTTAGAGATAGCGCAGGTTCTAGATCCTGTCTGTGACCGTAGCACTTTTATCAGTACCATCGACCTTGTCCTGTATCGACTCTCCCCTTGATTCTGCTTCATAAGATCCTCGCACAGGCCAATGGCCCTTAAGGACGGACAGAATAAGGCTTAAAAGGGACGGGCGGGGGGATGAAATAAAGTTATGATGATTTAGATGGTGAATAGTGGGAGCCATACAAAAGTTTTAATTGCTGCAAATACAGACCTCAAACCTGAAAATAATATCTGCCAGCAATTTAGGTCTTCACTGATGGCTACTAACTCTACCAACCCCTTACAAGCTTGCACAGAACCCACTCCGAAATACATCTGGATATTCCAACCTTAGTAATGAACCATATATTGTTATGTATAAGGAGAAGCAGCATTTTCCTAATGTACTACTCGTCCTAATAACATTTATTCTTTTATAACGTCACCAATAACTCGTGTTAGTTATAAGTTCTTATAGGCTCACATTTCATCATGATAATTAGCTGGTTGACAATATTGGCTTCAGGTCCAATATGTTCACTTCCCCCTCCACCCCTCCCATCACAGCCCCCGGCTCCAATAACAGAGGAACACAGACCCGCACTCCCCGGGACCATCCGTAGCAATACTGCCTTTGACAGGGCAGATGTTACCTGGTCCACTCGCGGGTAGTTAGTGTAGCGGAGCGGGTAGTCCGGGTAGTTGGAACATCCGCAACCACACACCATCACCAACTGACAATCTAGTCGGACACAAAAGTGTAGACAACTTATTACTTACTACTTAATTAATCGTTTGTGGACATTGCAGACTGACTAACTGGCATTTAATTCAGCCACTAATGAATAAAATTGACTTATCTAGAATAAGAATAAATAATAATTTATCTAATATGTTACGTATATTCCATTTTTAATTCACCTTATAGATTGCAAAAGTCATATCTGCCAGTTAAACTATTAGTTGAAATTAAGCTTTAATATGATATGGCCAACAGTACTGTTTCCTATAAAGCATAAAATTCCAGGAGCCGATATGCAATTTGTATAAGGTAGCCATTTCCTGTCACAAGTATAGTGAGTGACCTGTGTATAGTTCACCCTTTGGCTAGCTGACGATGATTTAACATTGAGTTACGTTTCTAACACCAAGCTACGTTGAGTTTTCCAACTTAAAAATATTATCTGAGAACAAATTATCGTTTGATAGTTTTAAGCGTTTTGAAACCTTTCCATTTCGACCTGTACCAAAGTCAGTGCGGTTTACGATCACTTTATTTCTTTAAGAAAATGCCTCTATTTGTTCCAATAAAAACTATGTTGTACTTAAAAAATTGACTCTCGGGTCCGGGACTATAAAAATTTCACATAAACAGTAAATGGACAGCCAGTGGCCGCACAGTCTAAGACATCGGGCTTTGGTTCTGAGTTAGAGATAGGGCAGGTTCAGATCCTTTCTGTGCTTAAGCATTTTTTACTAGTGCCATCAACCTTGTCCTGTATCGACTCTCCCCCTTATTCTGTTCGATAAGATCCTCTCACAGGCCAGTTGTCCATGAGGACGGACAGAAGAGGGCTTCAAGTGACGAGTGGTGGAGGGGGGCGAGTTAAAGTTACGATCATTTAGATGGTGAATAGTGGGAGCCATACTAAAGTTTTGATTGCTACAAACACAGACCCCAAACCTGAAAATAATATCTGCCAGCAATTTAGAAACAACGTTTTTAAATAATTTAAAACTAAAGAACGATTTGCTAAAAGATCAACGATTATGACATCTTGAACTATG
Organism: Homalodisca vitripennis; assembly: GCF_021130785.1. NCBI lineage: Eukaryota > Metazoa > Arthropoda > Insecta > Hemiptera > Cicadellidae > Homalodisca > Homalodisca vitripennis. The sequence goes on along the minus strand of NC_060214.1, from coordinate 11,373,023 downwards.
ATTGACAATAAGGTAGGACCTGACATTTTTGATTCGGTCTATTACCAAGGCAAACTCTGTCTATTCAAATTTATTCTACCCTTTTCTGTAATTAGTAATTCATCAAATTACTATTACTAAGGCGCCTAAAATGGCTCACCTAGGCATCGCTCTGAGCCGTGATTTCCTAAATTAACATATTTAGGAACTTGGTACAAAATAAAGAGTTGGTCTGGAGTTGAACGACTCCCTGGCCTCCTCACAACTACCCACCCACAGCCACAGTTCCTGCGATACTACTCCACCCCACCAACGGGGTTCATCAGGCCAAACACAAAGGCAATCGTTCTACCTGACAGTTGTTTGTATCCCTCCGCCGCATAAGAACATTAGGAGGTATGACATCGACACAAAACCTGTTATTTTATTAAGTTGTATTTAGTGAAAATTATAAGATTTCCCTCAAGTTATATGTAATTTAAAATCATGCAAATCATGCCTAAAAACTCATGTACATAATGTAAATAGTTTATATCTTCACAGGCTTTTCTTTAGTTCTAGTTACAAAATTGCTAAAGTTTCATAGTTTAAATGCCTTTAATTCTTCATACAGTGATAACAATCTGATTTATATTAAAGGGATATGACTAAAATAAAAGTGTGTATAAACCAAAATTGTTGACGAATACCTAACCTCTTTATTACTAAACAATGGCAAAATCCTTCCTAAAAACAACGAAATCTTGCAATAAATAAAAACAATCGAATATGTTCAAACAGTATATTTTTACAGAATTATTATCTTATTGCAGCAATGCCAGTAAGAACAATGGAGTTGAGGTAGAGTAAGCGATGGTATGTACCATATGACTGACTTACTCCCCCCACCCAAAAGGTAAACATTATTACTATTAATTAAACCTACGATGATTCCGCGTAGCCTATGCAGTTCTGACAGTCATTCTATTCTATTCAAGTTCGTATAGCTGCCTAAGATTCCTGACCATATTCCTGATTCTACTAATAGCCATAATATTAGACCCAAACTCAACAAGAATTCCGAGGTCACAGGACCAAGTTATCGTGTCCAGGAACAGGATGAGTCGGATGTCTTCGTGTTTCTCTATAGACACTATAGATGATGACTCCTTATTACATCATGCTGTACATCGACGTATACAACTGCAGGTCAGTCAAGAATAGCGAGTTCTATCGTAATGGTGGTATAAACTTGAGATAAGTCACATTCAGCGAGTTCTATCGTAATGGTGTTATAAACTTGAGATAAGTCACATTCAGTGAGTTCTATCGTAATGGTGGTATAAACTTGAGATAAGTCACATTCAGCGAGTTCTATCGTAATGGTGGTGTAAACATGAGATAAGTCACAAGCAGCGAGTTCTATCGTAATGGTGGTGTAAACATGAGATGTCACAAGCAGCGAGTTCTATCGTAATGGTGGTGTAAACATGAGATGTCACATTCAGTGAGTTCTATCGTAATGGTGGTATAAACTTGAGATAAGTCACATTCAGTGAGTTCTATCGTAATGGTGGTGTAAACATGAGATAAGTCACAAGCAGCGAGTTCTATCGTAATGGTGGTGTAAACATGAGATGTCACAAGCAGCGAGTTCTATCGTAATGATGGCGTAAATATGAAACAAGTCACAAGCAGCGAGTTCTATCGTAATGGTGATGTAAACATGAAATAAGTCACAAGCAGCGAGTTCTATCGTAATGGTGGTGTAAACATGAGGTAAGTCACAAGCAGCGAGTTCTATCGTAATGGTGGTGTAAACATGAGGTAAGTCACAAGCAGCGAGTTATAACGTAATGGTGGTGTAAACATGAAATAAGTCACAAGCAGCGAGTTCTATAGTAATGGTGGTGTAAACTTGATATGAGATAAGTCACAAGCAGCGAGTTCTATCGTAATGGTGGTGTAAACATGAGGTAAGTCACAAGCAGCGAGTTATAACGTAATGGTGGTGTAAACATGAGATAAATTACAAGCAGCGAGCTCTATCGTAATGGTGGTGTAAACTTGAAATAAGTCACAAGCAGCGAGTTCTATCGTAATGGTGGTGTAAACTTGAGATAAGTCACAAGCAGCGAGTTCTATCACAATGGTGGTGTAAACTTGAGATAAGTCACAAGCAGCGAGTTCTATCGTAATGGTGGTGTAAACTTGAGATGAGATAAGTCACAAGCAGCGAGTTCTATCGTAATGGTGGTGTAAACTTGAGATAAGTCACAAGCAGCGAGTTCTATAGTAATGGTGGTATAAACATGAGATAAGACAGAAGAGGTCAGTAAGAACTCGCTACAGAGAAAGTTTCAGGAGAACCTGCAGAATATTTTTAACATGATCGTATTTTGACGTCATCACCGGAAGTATTAGAGGTTGCTCGCATTCTTCCTGTAGTGGTAAACCTTTCTGGTTATTTTTTCATGTGTACTACTGTATTAAAGTTTGTCCAAGCATCTCCGACAATTCAAAAACTTTTTATCTAAAATTTCGTCACTTGAAATTCCTAGTAGCCTTGCACGATTCGTCGAAATATGGGATAATTCGAATTTTTATCAATCGCTTGAACTTCGAATTAATAAAGTTTCGATGATTTATAAAATATAAAGTTCAGGTAATTTTCATACCAGCGGATAAACTGTTGTGCAATAAACTACGACCGTTGCAATAAACTAGTCTGAAATGTAAAACTTTCTCAAGTATATGTCTTACCAGTCGGGAGTAAGCGAAGTGATTCTGAAATACCTGCAGAGCGGAATGAGTTAGAAATAAGTCTTCCGAGAGGACACATGTAGCGAGTTACAACAAGATATAGTAGAAGGAGAAGGGAGTGGAGCGACTGTAGCTGGAGGGTTATAAAGTCAAGGGATGTTTTACCGATGAGGGCCAGCTTTACAAGGGTGGCGTACTCCTGTGTGTCGGACGGCCTCTACCCTTACACCCTCGACACTTACTTCTGTGCGATGGTTGTTCAAATATAATACGTGATGTCGTGATTGATTTCAGAACAATTTATATTTACTATCTTAAGCAGTGAAAACTATTTCACACTATTATCGTAATACATAACGAATAAGGGACCAATACATAAAAATAACACTTGAGATTAATTTCAAACAAGAAGGTAGTGAAGGTCATATAAAAACAAGTAAATAAGTAACGTTAAATAATTAAATTAAAGTAAATTAAATCAATAACGAAATAGACTCAAATAGGAATCTAGAATGTACAAATTAATCAAATATCTAATTGAAATATTGAGGGTGATAAGTACAATGATAATATATTAGACTGAAATTGAAAAATCTAAACTAACATTCGATAGCTGCATATATATTATAACTTTCTATTCGAACTTAATCTAAACTAACATTCGATAGTCGAATATATACTGAACTTCTTTTAGAACTTAATCTAAACTAATTTTCGATAGTCGAATATATACGGACCTTTTATTCGAACTTTTTCTAAACTAACTTTCGATAGTTGCATATATATATTATGACTTTCTATTCGAACTTAATCTAAACAAACAATCGATAGTCGAATATTACAAACTTTCTATTCGAACTAAATATAAACTAACATTCGATAATCGAATATATACTGAACTTCTATTCGAACTTATTCTAAACTAACATTCGATAGTCGAATATATACTAAACTTCTATTCGAACTTAATCTAAACTAACTTTCGATAGTCGAATATATACTGACCTTTTATTCGAACTTAATCTAAACAAACTATCGATAGTCGAATATATACAGACTTTTTATTCCAACTAAATCTATATATATATATAAATGAAACTGTTCGTGTGTAACAGCATCACTCACAAACGGCTGGACGGATTCGCCTAATTTTTTTTTTAATTTGTTCGTCTTGATCTGTAGAAGGTTATAGGATACTTTTTATCCCTTTCCCGATTCAGGATTTCGCCCCACTGGTTACAGAAATACCCGTAAGAAATGCATTGCAGCAAACATATGTTATTAAGTGAAAGAGTCTTTTCAAATTTTTAATCAGCTGTTCTTTGTAAACATATATAATGCGACAAAAAATATATTTATATATAAATTTCTTTACACTTATAGTTTTAAAGCATAGAGTAAGCTTAAGAGAAACGACAAATTTTGTTTAAACTGTTTCTGCAATCATAATATATAAAAATGAATGTTTGTGTGTTTGTCCTTTATAGACTCAGAAACTATTGGACCGATCACTATGAAAATTTGTATTTTTCTATGTAGAAGGTTTATACGCAATGCCCATTGATGTAACTAACCACCAGGCTGTACTGCAAGATATAAAAGTTATCAAAGCGCCTGCACATTATAAACTGCAATTACAACACAGTAGTTACGTATATTAAAATATCCAAACACTATTTGAAGGCAAAGAAATATACGGGCAAAGCTTAAGAGACGCGTGCGAAGCCGCGGGAAACAGCTAGTCTAAACTAATATTAGGTAGTCGAATCGATACTGAACTTCTATTCGAACTAAATATAAACTAACATTCGATAATCGAATATATAGCGACCTTCTATTCGAACTTAATGTAAGCCATAGCGCTGATAATCGATGTCTTGCTTAGTGAAAACTTTAACAAAAACTAGATTACGCGCTTGTACAATACGTATTGGCTATAAGCTTTATTAAGAGATATGTTAGTGTCGAATGTGTTTTATTCCGTTCATGAATTCATTATAAATCACTGAGAACCTTAAACCCTTTTTGCTAACTCTGTTGCCGAAATGAATTAAATTTGAATAAAATTGTAATACTGTAATAGATTAATGTAAATTGAGTCAAAATTAATTGTTTACTTGTTGTATACTTATTCAAATATACATAGATGTATTAATATAATTTATGTTCATTACGCATAGACTAAAATTTTAAAACATTGCTTTAGGCTATAGACATTTTTGAAATTTGAAATTTCGGATTCCTTACTTTTAGTAAACCTCCCTAACATCCAAAGCTGGGAATAAAATTTTAAAAAGAATTTCCTTTTTATATTAAAACCGATTGTTTAATTTTCAATTCACCTAATTAAGAAATAACCACTCGAACTTCTTTAACATCTTTTTCGTAGCTGGCTTAAATACGAATATAAATGTGTCTCATAATCTGCTCTAACGAATGTCGGTAAAATATAAAAAACTATTTCCAAATTTTATTGTATTACATGGAATTATTTCCCTAACTAAGACCTTAGGAACGTGGGTTTTTAACTCACATTATAGGTTTTGAAACGCAGATTATACTTTTAAGCATAGTAAGAAATACAAACCAATTTGAAATCGTTTTAGTTAAAGTTCCTTAAATAATATAAATGATTATCGACTGTATTAATTTTCTCACTATATTAAATTTATTTTAATTTCCATGACAAACATCTGTTAGTAATTGTTATGCTGGCAAGGAAGTTTAAATTCGTACCTAAAATTAATGTGTTTTGAAAATCACAATAATCTACTCTGGACACGAGAGCCCCTGCATTCGGTTAAAACGCAATTTAGATGCAGCTCCATTTTGCTCATCACGGCGTTGCTTAATAACTTGAAAGAGACTTGACCCTTCCAATACGTCAAATTATACTATGCCACTGAACAAAATTGTCAATCTAGAAGTGTCCAATTTATAAAAGAAAAAACACTTACTAAATACATGTTTGTGAATTTCAAAAAGTAGCACAATATAAATGTTTTGTCGACAAACAAGAAATATAAGAGTTGGCTGAAGTGTAAAGACAGTTTAGTTTTATCTAGTATAAACAACTTTAAACTTGGAACAGTTTTGATCCTTTAAGTATGGTAATAATATTTATTGTTACTGTATGTGTCTCATTTTCTTTAGTAATAGTGTTACTGTAGGCGTCTAATTTGAAATACTTAATAATTAATTTGCATCAAAACCCTTTTTTATAATAAAATGTTACGTTAATATTTTAAAGACGAATTGCAAAAACGGATTTTCTGAATATCCTTTACAAATATTTGTAAAACTAAAAATCGTATAGATGAGAATTTATCTCATTTATAAAAAATATCTCTCATAATTGTAGAATTAAAAATAATGTTATATAAATGTTTGAAGTTTAAACACTGTTTGGGGGCTCAAATTAAGATGAGTGTCAGTACAGTTGGTTCCTAATCTTAAAACTCTTCGTTTTCAAGAATTTTATATTCGAACCCACTTGATGAAAATGAAAGATGTAAGGTCCCGGGCACGATGCGAGCGGTGAGCGTCGAGCGTCGAGCGCCGAGCGTCAGAGCGGCACCGCTCTGCCAACGCTTTGCAATCGGGCCCCATATGTTGTCGTGCAAATGTGAAGAGGGGTGTCACGATAGACTTGAGCGGTGAGCGACAGTGAGCGGCGCCGCTTAGCGTCGAAGGCACCGCCAAACCCTGCCCGATTACTTTTTGTACGACGCTCGACGCTCAGATGAGTCATGCTTCTTTCCACGTTTTCAGTCTATTCAAGATGGCAGAGGAGCAATAACCACGTGAGCCTCCGGCAAAACTTAAAAAAAAGACATTGTTGCTTTGAAGAAGCTTAGTGATACTCAATTAACCGATTCTTTTCTTCCCCAGTCTGCCCTTCAGTCTATTTAGAATAAAATCAAACGTCGGTAAGCTCATCCGAGTGTACTGGAAAAAACGTTCTGGATCTTCTTTCAACTGTTTGATGAGATGGTGGTACTCTCCATAAACCCCTCTTCTCCTGTTAATTGGATGAACTCCCCATCGTTTTATCCCACGCTTGCAACCCTGAACTACACGCCTTTTCAACATTGAATTTTCCTATAGCAACAGAAGATGTACTAGGTCCTCATTCGAAGGCATATTGCAACACACTCGCGCCGCTTGTATCGTGACCACCCTCGCCGCTCTGGTGACGCTCGAGTGCCGCTCGACACTCGACGCTCGACGCTCACCGCTCGTATCGTGCCCGGGGCCTAAATGTGTAGTCAAGTTCGTCTGAAGAGATCCAAAGAAAGTTGACGAAGAAGTTCAAAATGAGACGCTTACATCGTTTCGAAATCAGAGATGCCAATAAATCGGTGGAGTAGCAGTCTCATTGTCTCATCAAGTACACAATTGAGTGCACTACGATGTGATAGACACGATCTCTAAGCACGGTGGAGCAACCGACACAGTGTTGGTGAATAAGAACTTGTGTTATAAGGAAGTAACAAATTAGTTTCATAGTTTCTAACCGAATACAGAAGTTCTAACCTGAAGAAGAGATCAGATTGCAGATCTCGAAACGTAGTGTTACTGATTTCTTGTTTCACTGAACGATGGCAAATGTCCGGAAAAATCCTGTTTCCTTCATTTCTAACCATTCAAGCACCTGTTTTTTTATCCAAAAATCTAATATTAACGATTTCAAAAGGAATGATGCGTATTGCTTCTTAAATAGAAATTTGATGGCAGTCAACAATTTCATGTATAGTAAATAAGCCTTTGTATATACTGGAGACTAAATTGCCTGAAGGACGAAATTGTTGAAAGTGCGTATTAAGGTCGGAACGAAGGCTATCCCCCTACCCCCCCCCCCCTAATCACCCTCACAATGGCTGGACTGTAATCCTGTGTAAAGGTGAAAGATAACGAGTGACCCGCCGTCTCTGGCTATGACACAAACCACGAGCCTATAATTAGATAGTATCTGACAAGCTCCGCCTTTGACTTGTCACACTTTGACTTGTCCGGCCCGCACCGTACATCAGCTGATCAGCAGTCAGGATCAGCAGACATATGTTTTGGCTGAACACTGTAACTGGAGATTCTCTACGTTAAAATTAAAACTAATTTTATTGGAAATGAGTACAGAGTTCGAGGTTAAGATCCCGATGGGTAGGGGCTTGTTCCATTTTGAAATAAAAAAAAAACTCGTGGTTAAAATCAGATAGTGTTTTCTTAGCAGACGACTTTAAAAAAATTGTAATTAATATACTGTACTGGCGAGCCAATAATTATTGAGATGAATTCTATAAATGGTTTATTCTAAAATATTGTTAAATTTGTTTTAAGGTAAGGCAGCAAACCCAACCTCAGCCATGTTAAAATTGCCATTTTCCAGTTCATATAACTATTTTATCTTCATTGTGTAACTAAGAAACTTCTCTTGATTTTATGTATACTGTAGCACAATAATAGGAACCATAAACATTATTGGAGTAATAATATTTTATAATTTTAGCAACATCTCACGTTTTTTTGGACTGTTTTATTAATTATTTTTATTTTAAAAATAAAATTGTTTTATAACCAAACTGGATAAAACTGTTTTCTATTATTGCCAAGTACAGAGCACAAAGTATAAACAAAATTATAAAAATCGGCCAAACTTACGCAAACAAAGTTTACCAAAATACTAAAAACAAAACAAAATTCAGCTTTCGCATATCCAATTGACTTTATTAAATTGCATATAAAACGTTTAAAACATATTTTTTCCTCATATTATGTGGTATTTCTGTGTACAAGAAGAAATGTAATTAAAGTAGAGTAAATTTGTTTGAGTGCAGTCTTGCCTTAATGACCATGTGTGTGTGTTGACTCATACACTATTATGTGGCTAACAGTGTGGTATTCAGCCAGAATTACTTTACGCCTTAAACCTCTTTTACTTATTTAGAAATACGTGTTGGAATAGTTAAATGTTTAAAGAGACGACTAAAAATAATTATTAGTCTATATTAGTTGAGTTAGTTAGTTATTCACGTTAATATGAATATAAGCACACAAAACACACACACACAGATATGTGTTGTGTGTGTGTACGTTATAGTATGTTGCCATATCAGAATTTGTTAAAATAGTCGTCAAATTTTAATCAACGAATTCCTAATTAGTATGCTAAAGCAGGCCATTTTTGGTTACAGACCTTAATTTTATACACATAATTTTAAACACACAAACACACACACATATGTAAAAGACACACATTTCTAAACTCAATTTTGTTTTATTGGTATACGCATTAAGTAGCAAAAAAATATTAATTAATAATTTATTTTGTAATTACATATAAACATAGAACACGTTTATGAGTAAACTTGTATAATCATTAAAAAATGTCTGTTCATTGTCATTTAGAACTTCACAGCAGTTGTGTGATGCGGTGTAACATTTATGGGCAAACAGTGCTGCCAATACTCTAATCTCTAAAACTATCCCTGGAAAGTACGTGTTAATACGTCCAATGAGAAAAATACTATCGACTATAAAGCCAATAAACAACTATTATACCGATCTCCACCACATCGTGCCGATACTAGAGCTTGCTACAGGCCTAATTCGATTGCACTGTATGTGATCCAGTATTTATTTAGCTTTCATTTTCTTAAGTACTATGTACAGTTCGTATACAAAATCGGCTTATTACAAATGTCCTCGTGGAAGCACTTCCCTAAGATTTGTCCACTAAACATGAACTTTGACCCGAAAACCTCCTTCCCCCTCCAAAACACCCTGCACAACGCAGCTTGTGGACTCAATAACCGTCCCAAAAAAGACAAAACAGGTTGAAACGTGGTACAAACATTGTTCTTATAAATATCTTGGCTAAGGCGATTGGCCAGCTTAGAACATCATTTCTTTGAAAAACCTAAAACAATCAGAACTCCGTCATTTATGGGCTTATTCAAAATAAAACATGTTGTTTTGAAATGAGTTTAATTTGTACTGAAAATGTTGTTATAAACAATTGATTTATCTCAAACTGTTCTTATAATTATCTTGGTTCAGGCGATTGGCCAACTTAGAACATCATTTCTTTGAAAAACCTAAAACAATCAGAACTCCGTCATTTATGGACTTATTCAAAATAAAACATGTTGTTTTGAAATGCGTTTAATTTGTACTGAAAATGTTATAAACAATTGATTTATCTCAAACTGTTCTTATAAATATCTTGGTTCAGGCGATTGGCCAACCTAGAACATCATTTCTTTGTAAAACCTAAAACAATCAGAATTCCGTCATTTATGGACTTATTCAAAATAAAACATGTTGTTTTGAAATGCGATTAATTTGTACTGAAAATGTTGTTATAAACAATTGATGTATCTCAAACTGTTGTTATAAATATCTTGGTTCATGCGATTGGCCAACCTAGAACATCATTTCTTTGTAAAACCTAAAACAATCAGAATTCCGTCATTTTTGGACCTATTGAAAATAAAACACGATGTTTTGAAATGCATTTAATTTGTACTAAAAATATTGTTGTAAGCAATTAATTGATGTATCTCAAACTTTTTCCAAGACAAGTCAATTTAAATCCCACGAGAAATAAATTATTAATTTCCCTACTAATCCTGACTGAATCGAAAGGTCTATTTTTTATTACATTTAGGCACGTGCTAGTTTTTAAGCAAACAATACAATTAGTTACGTGACGATTTATCTCATCTAATGATGACTGTACGCAGTCTTTGGGTATAAAACACTTTCTGTATATCAAATTTAAAGACCATCCAAAGTTCCAAAGATCATATTTTTATTGACGAAGCTTAGTAACTAACTATCAACTGGAAGGCCTAACCCCGCCGGTGGCTAGACACCCTGTCAATATATACATTAAGAGTGACTAATGTTCCCAGGCATTGTCAGGGGCTGATGGATCCTTGAGACCCTTACAGAATGGCTTTACCCCTTTAGATCCTATGAAAACATGGGAGCTGAAAAATGTTACTCTGATTCGGCCAAACTTGGCTAGTAAAGTATTTTGGATTTTTGTACAACACAAAATCATGATTATTTTATCGTTTTCCTTGTTAATAGTTATTCATTTTTTTGTGTGACCATTAATAAAAAACAGCATTGTCATTTTATTAAATTTGTTACAAGAGAACTTTTTTTACTTTCAGTTATTATCTTAATAACATAACAAGGGTAATGTTTCAATTTATTAAGGTATATAGTTGGCTACTCAAAAGTAGTCCGGTGACGTTTGAGGCGGTGTTGCCACATCTCTGCTGATCACCTGCTGTTCTTAATGTTTGTTCGATACTGTCCGCAAAACAGAGGAATTCTCGTATATTTGTTTGCGGTAACAGCTGATGAATGTGTTTATTGAATTACGAAGTAATTACCATTGAATACACGTACAACTGGCAACAGCGCTAGGCGCGGGTGTAGAGTGGGGGGTCGTGACGCACCAGCAACTGGACTATTTTCGTGCAGGCTACTGTAATGGGTATAATAATTACTATTTTTAAGGATGCGACAGAGACTTCTTAAAATCTTGTTATCGTCTGTCCGTCTGTCTGTCCACACATAACTGTTGATAAAACGTTCCTAGGGACTTAAAACTTTGTACATATGTTTCTCTTGGCCCAAAGAAGAACTCTATTGATTTTGTGGTCAAAATTAAAACATTAAAAATAAATCGACAGTAATACATAGTGCGTTGGTCTTATTAGTGACCATGGTAGAAACGAGGAAATAGCAGAATTAACAAATTTGTAAACATGACATCATTTGACATTATATAATGTGACAAACGAAATAAATATACTTTGTTGGATCGATTTGTAAGACTATTGATACGTCCTGTAGGGTTCTTCGATACTTCGTTGTATCGGTTTATTAACGATTGAAATAATCGATTTAGTTATATCGATGGTTGAAACTATACTGTTTACAAATATACGAAATCCATTAGCATAGAAACCAGAAACAAAATAAATCGCTAATATAAAATGTAGTGTGAACTACTTTACTATAGATATCACGACAAAGCAGACGCCATATGTCGTCCAGGATTCTGAATCCGTTGTGAAGGTGGCCCTCATTGGTAAAACATCCCCCTGACTTTACAACCCTGCGGTTATTCGTCCTGACATTCTCTTCTTGTTTCGCGTTGTAGAAAAAAAATATGGCAAAATAATAATGAGTTCGTACTAAATTTTTTTTATCTCTTAGTCCACCAAAGTAAAAGCATAATTGTGATTGGAATGATGGACAATATTAAGCACTTTTTAACTGTTAGTCTAAGAAGTTTATTCATGTATTTTTCAAGGTGCTATTTGTATTTTGTTTCAAAAATAGATAATGTGCTGATACGTTTACTGATATATCTATGATTAAAAATTGATAGGTAATCAAATAATGCAGTCTAATAACAAAATGATTTTGACTGATTGTCACGATTGTTTGCAAGGATGCTCCCTGTGGAACACCCAATCGTGGTATACATGCAGTACAGTGTTTACCATTTACATAGGTAAATGGTAAACAGAAGTATTCAGAGGGACAATGTAAGAGAAAAGTTTGGATACAAATTATAAAAGAAACGCATTTAATAGTTTAAAAATTTAGGTACTCAAAATCATTCAAGAATCATGCACCAGAGTCGAAAACTCAAACTCAGACCATACACGCGACTAACACTGTTGGAAACTTAAACTTTCCTTAAACCTAACTGTTTCTTATCATCCTAATAATATACAGTTCAGGGAGCTAATTTGCAGCATATATATTTCGTGAAAACAAAATAAAGAAATATGATCTCAGTCTCCTGGAGGCACCCTTTTCTCAGTCAGCTGAGCGCTGAGTCTACATCAGCTCACAACATTCCACCGACTTACCTATATAGCTAGCTATTGTTGAGGTTCATGCTCTGGTGCTCAGCCAAATAGAGATCCTCACGCAGCAAGTATGTCTCCTGTTATAGCTCACTCTAAACCTCGGACAGATCGTTTTGTTTGCTTATAAGAGAGCTAATATGAGGGAGCAGTCTTTCAATTTATTCCTCACCAAATGTGGCAGCTCTAAATTTAAGCTCACTATAAAATTTGGCGTAGGATCGATGACATCTTGGATCAGCAAAAAAATACCATTAATTAGATTGAGTACATCACTGGACCGGGTCACTTGAAAATCCTAAAAACTAGCCTGAAATAAAATTGAAAGCTCTTGGAAATTAAGTTTCAAAACAATTACTTTTATAAAAATAGTAGGTGATTTGTATATAATGCTTTTAGAGTTAAGATAATGACATATATTACTACCATTTTAATATGAAGATTACAATAAGTTCCAAAATTTCGGTGAGTTATTTAATTGATCTTGGTTCATTTATTAGATCACATTTAAATTCCTGGATTTGCTTTGGCTGCTCTTGTGGAAAGAATGACGGAATGAAAGTTCGTTCTTATAATCCCTCCTGAGGTTGTACTTTATTTATTAGCGAAGTATCATTTTAATGAATGGATTTTTCATTTCGAGTTTAGGAATTGTCATTATTTCGTTACACACGAAATGATACCGAACTTCAGGAAGCCTAACTGCACTAATCCCACCTGTCGCACCGCAATAACCGGATTAAACCGGTTATGCCTCCCATTCATCTCTGACCAATCATTAGGGAGCGTTCGTTACGTTACCATACGGGATTGGACACTTTGATTATGGAATTGGACGTGAACCACTCTCGTCTCGCATGTGATAGTTCGACGTGGTACAGTCTTCTTCTAAGTTCATGTGCAAAACAGGAGAAGTGTTCTTGACTGTACCAACGTATAAAATAAAACATTGAATATTGTATGCAACGATTTAATGTCTGAGGGAATATTTACAATAACTATTTTATCCTAGGAGGAGATTATTTATTTATTTCCTTTCAACGGTTAAAAAACAATTTACATTTATAAACTTATGATAAGATGATTAAATAATAATAATTATATGATACTTAAAGAAAAGGGCCAAACCAAACATGCAACTGGACTCTAAATCAAATCTAGGCATAGTTAACAATAAATAAGAAATGTCTAAATTATAATAAAAATTAGTGATGGTATATAATAAATGGGAAAAGTATTTAACTTAAATACACTACTGTATAGGATGTGACATCATATGAATAAATAAAAAAATAAATAATAACAGTGCAAGTAAACTATATAAAAAATAAATAACAATGAAAACTAAACTATAAATGAATAGCAAGAGTAAAAAATACTAATTAGTGTTAGAGGTAAATAAAAACAGAAAAAAAATATTTAACTTAAAAGCATGCACATTACTGTCTAAGATGAGACATGAATAAATAAAATTATAAATAATAACACTGCAAATAAACTATATAAATTAAAAAACAATGGGAAAAAGACTGTAAATGAATAACAAGAGTAAAATATATTATGTAGATACCAACAGAGAAAAAAAATATAAAAACAACAAATAAAAACAACAAATAATAACAAGTAATTTTTAGGTTATATATTACAAAACATAGTAATCTTTTGTTTTTAATACGAAAAATGATGAAATTTTCAAAACCTTCTGCTTGAAGGCCTGTCTCTTTAAAATAACAAACCTTGATACTTTGTTTGAAGTTTATTTTTGACAATGGAAGGATTGTGAGAGAAACAGGATTTTTCCGGACATTTGCGTTCAGTGAAACAATAAATCAATAACACTACGTTTCGAGATCTGCAATCTGATCTCTTCTTCAGGTAATAACTAACCTAATACATAATTACAAACTAGGTTAAAATAAAAACAATCATACCAAAGTGTTGTGGCACGCCTAAATCAGGAAAAATCCTTTTTCCTTCACAAACCTTGAGATTTTTTGTTTTTATTAAAATATAGAATTTTAAAACATAAGTATTTTTCGAAAAAATACGGTACTTACAAATTTTTTATTTAAATCGACCTTTTCTGGCAAAAAATATTGAATTCCAAAGGTCTATATAATTTCTCTTTAATTAATTGTTCTCCTTTGTGTACAATGTACATACAATTATCAAACTAAGATTTATATTTCAATTTAAATTCATTCAAATTTCGAATGCAGAACAATGAAGATTGCTCGTTCATGTCGGATTAACGTAGATCTGTTTTATTTTTTCTGTTCAGAAGCACTCACAGCGAGATTGCGAACTTCTAAAGATTACCAGAAACAGACTTGTATCCTGTGATTGATGATCTTACCTTGTGTCGGTTGTTAATGTAAAGATTTCATAATGTTCCGCTCGGAAATCTGGGTAAATTATTGCTACGTCTGTACTGCAAGAATCCCCGAACTTGCAGGAACAAATTGTACCTAATCAGCGGGAGATCTTCTATAAAATTATTGATTTTACTCGTTCAAATACAATTAATTGTTTAAAAAACGTTTCAACGTTAGCACTTACTGTTTCGGTATTTAATACTGGGAGTCCCTCCCCCCCACCTAATAACTTTCTGATGAATAGAGATGAAGTGATTTAATTTAGAGCAAGTTTATATGAACAACTGAGAAGTTTTTTTATGTATAACAACTTTTTATCATTCTTTCAAAAATAAAGTATTTTGGGGGTTAGTTAAATGTTTTAAATCGAAAACCCTAGCAAACTGGAATATTTTATATCCAAATATGGCCATATACATCTTTTTTCTAGCAAAGTAAAAAGATTTGTGTTTGGAATCGAATCATCTCTAAAATTTCACTTAAAATAAACTCTTGGAATATTTGTAAGAGAAATAAAAACAGTTTTATATGGGTGAAAATCATACGGTTTTGGCATACCAACATTTTAAATTTTAGCTATGTCAATGTTTGAATAATAATAGTTCACGTAAAGTTATATATGTTACTGTTAAAAGTTTACCTCTGGGTGAATGAAAACTTAAATGTTTAGAAAAATGAAAATTTTCCTATTTTGTAAAAAGTACAGCAATCACATTCATTTGGGGTTTATACAGACGTACAGATGCGCTCGCAAAAGAGGGAAGAAACATACAACACGTTCCTCATTAGAGGGATGAGGAAAACCGCATAAGAGTGAGACAGATAAATAAGGAATCTACCGTGCAGCTGTAAGAGTAAATTATGAAGACAAAATATGAAGAGACATAAGATCAACGTTAATTTATTAACGTGTAAATTTTTCACAATTACAAATTCTTAATTCAGATGCTAATACGTATTTATTTTATTTTTTCGGTCCATATAGAGATTTACAACTCATAATTAAACAGTTGTAGAAACTATTTGTACAACAATATAGTAAAATACACTGATGTCACGTAGGCTAGTAATAAATAATTAGGGCAAAAGATTTGTGTGGGAAGATCTTATAAGTACCGTATGAGATGGCCTGGAGGAGGGATTCGAACCCGTGTAGCAACTAGTTCGAGCTTCCCAACGCCTTAGACCACGCTGCCCCTCATGATTGGTTTATTTGTTTGTGTATAAATTAATTAACGCAATGATGAAATGGGATTGACGAATATTGCCATCAGCTAACACTGTTGCTGCGTGGGGAGCTATCAAGATGACAATGGTGGCCTTTGAAATCCAATATTGGGTCAGGTGGGCCACAAACGTTGCCTCGCACCTTTACCTCCACAGCACATGCACAACTATTTTGGTGGCCAGCACAAGCATTAGGTGCTTTAGGTGCTTTAATTATCTAACTTTGCAACTATCTCTCCTTGAGAATAATTATATCGTTTCATACTAACGCAAAATACAAAATTAAACAGATATATTTATTTATTTATAATGACTGCAATTAAAACAATTTTTCAGTATATTGTTTACTGTAAACACTAACTGATGGTCTTTATTAAGGGTATGTCTGGATTAAAATATTACGACTCCAGCCACACTACTTTAGTAACTAAACATTTAAACTAAAAAAACGTATCGAACCTTCAAAATAAAAAATGAAATTATATCTTTTAAATATAATTTAGGAAATCAAATGTCTTCACTTTGTTTTATGAGAACGTGTCCAAGGAGAATTTAGAATTGTTTTTTATTTAATCTTTAGATGGTAGATGTACTAAACGCATAAAATATTGTTAATTACTGTCACAAATCAATATGTAACTGTTTTAATCCTGCATTATTGTCTGTGGTTGAGTGAATTTTTAACATTTTAATTTTGTCCCTACTCAACATATACAGTATTGAATTTGTAAGCATCAAAAATATACTTGTACGATCTCTAGATACTAAACGGTTTGGGTTTCGAAAATCTGTAATATAAGACATATACACAAACAGGGCTTTGACTTTAAATAAATCTTTGACGACTATTACTACTAATGACCGATTAAATAAACAGATACCGCATTTAAAATATAGGTCTTCCTACTATTAATGTAAATATTTCATGGCTCTTAATATTTAGTCTTTTAACAGGAATATACATTTCGTAAGTGGAAAAGACTATAACATATGAGCAGTGAATCAGTATTGTATCCTTTCATATTTATATTATTTTATCCGTTTATATTATATATATAATATTACGATATAATGAATGCATTCTTAAGAATAGGTTATCCAAGAAAATTACTCAAAGATAAACTTAATGTAAAAAAGAAAACAATATATTCTAAATTTGAAAACAGTGATCCAAAATTAATAATATTCTTAAAATAGCATTTAATACCTTACAAAATTCTAGTTCAACTAATGATATAAAAATACAAACAACTCCTAGAGTAACCTTTAAAATACCTTCTATTCTTAAAGATTTATTGGTCAAACCTAAATTACCAATGACAAACGCCAATGAAAAAGCAATACAAAAACAAAAAGGATCATATCCATGTAATAAACCAAGATGTTTGATTTGTAAAATGTTACCAAATTCTTCAGAATTCTCTAGTAGCAAAACACGCAAGGCATATCCTATCATTGGCAACTTGTCTTGTGAATCTAAAAATGTGATTTACCAAATTCAATGTAAAAAATTCCAGCAGATTATATTGGCTCAACAACAAATACCTTGAGGACAAGATGACTGGACATCGATTTGATTATAAACACCAAGATTTAAAGAAAACTGTCGTGACTCATGGTCTAAAATCACAATGAAACGTTTGAAAATACATATTCAGTCAAACCTATTCGGCAAGTACACACAAATTCAAACCAAATTTACCTCAGAACATTAGAACAAGCACACCAATAAATTGGTTTTAAAGAGAAAAATTTCACTGGACTCAACATCTGATAACTTAGCCAAAAACGTCAAAATGTGAAATCAAAATATGTAACAATTATTTAGTTCATGTCATCTGTATTTATTATTATTATTTATTCACTGTTTATTTACTTTCGTTTGTACTATTTTATTTTATATTTTATACAATTTATGCACCTGAAGACGGTTTTCACCGAAATATAGTGCCAACTAAAAAAAACCGTTTTATTTGTAGAGTAATTTACTAAAAATATATGTGTGTGTGCGTATGTGTGTAAAACTATATTTCAAGGCTACAGTCGGATTGCGATTGGAATACATTTTTAAAACTCTGAAACAACATTTTTCCCACAGCTCTTTTACATAAATTTTCTGAACACATGGGAAATATAAAATGTCTTTTTAGTCAGTACAGGACAGGTTGAAGCAGAATTTAGAAGCATCTCATCTTCAGGTCCAAATAATGGTTACAGTGTATGAATAGTGTGTGGAAATTATAATTAGAGAGAATAATGAAAATTTTAGAATACACATGTTACTTTGTTAAGTTACAAAACATTAAAAAACATGTTCCTCCAAGAAGCTATAATATCAATGTAATTTCTCATTTTTATCTTTAGTTGTTTTATTTTGGCTTGATTGAAAAATGCCTAAACTTTCTACTTTAAATGGCTGTAATTCCTGGCGGTATCGTTAGGTAAGTTATCTTACAGGGCTTCGACCTTAAAATAACTCAGTGATAAATATCACAACCAATGACCGATCAATTAAAACAAATGCAGAATTAAAAATATAGATCCTCTTACTTTTTATGTTCATTTCACCATTGCAAGTTCTGTGATGTCTTTGATCCAGTAAAGGTTGGGAAATATTCTGGACACTCTGTATACTATTTATGTAATATTTTAGTTGGTGAGGAAACGATGCTTCTTAATACTCAATTATGTGAATTGCGAGAGGTATGGATTTTGCGCGACTGCGAAAAATTAAATCATTCATTCCACGAGTCATGTAATGGTTATCATTACTGCACAAGTGTGGTAATAAGCCAATATTGTACGATTATATAATGTCTAACGATGTTGATCTAAATTATCAGTAACTTTGAACCAACCAACGAACAAACTTCACACGTTGTATCACAACCCTGCCGATTGTGTAATGGGGAAATGCAATACCTTTTTTTAGAATATCCTTAAATTATAGAAACTAAGATATTGTAACTTACATATTACGTAGCTTTTCTACACAGCTCAAGCGAGTATTTCAACTTTCCACAAAGCTTAGCGTTCCCAAACTTTCCTTCTCGTGCTGTAATTGACCTATAACGTTACTTGTTAGATAGATATGAATTGTCGATATTTTTTAAACTAAGTCATTACAGTCAAAATGCTCAGTGTATAAATAGTTTATTTCCTTGTTGAGTAAATATTTTTCAACTTGCTCACCTCAACACTTGCCCCAGTCCAGTTGAACTGTAGACAACCTGATTGGATTGATAATTTGGCTATTGAACTACCATATACTGTTAGTCCAATAGCTGTAGATGATTGGCTGTTTGGGATAGAGGAATTTCCAGGAATTCCAGGGGCCGTATTCATTTACAAGTAAATGTAGAGCAAGTTCTCAGGACTGCCCGACCTTGACCTATAATCAGATTACACACTAACACGGAAAACACACTAGTACGTTAATTATACAATGAATCTTTAGTACGTTACACATCATGCTTTTGGAGCAGTTTAAAATTTATTCGTTTTCACTAACTTTGAAAGGGATCTTTTTAAATAAATCCTGTCTTAACAAAAGAATTATGTTCAATCGACCAAGCTCTAACTGGTGTACAGGTTCTTCATCAAATTTCTATCACTCTGAGATCTTCGGGCAGAATGAAGCTCAGGATGTCGTTGGCCAGTTCGCACACAATCATTAATCTGTAATTAGTAACTTGTCACGCTAGTAGACCCATGCGGGTTAGCAACAAGGAACGTTGCTATCCGGCCTTTTAGTTTTTACTCGCGATATTGACTCAAGTAAATATTACGATGGTAACATGTTTTCTCTTAAAATTTAAATTCATTAACTAAATATTTTCAACTCCACCATCCTACTCGTTTTAACTACACTGGTAATTATTATTTTAAAGCGGATTACAACGGTTTTTAATACTTTAGAGATTTGATTAATAAATTCGCATAAGTTTTAGCAATCAGCGTCATAAAATACGAACCTTTTGAATGCTTTTAACTCGGAAAAGTGTTTTTAGTTAATATCTAATCGAGTCATAATAGTAACGCATCATTCTTTAATATTATTACAGATTCAATATATAAACTATTATTTAATTTTTAGGAGAGTTTAGTTTCTTTTGTATCCTTGTTCAGCCCGTCTCTGACCAGTGGAAGAGTCTTGTCAAGCAAATTACAGGGCAGAGTAGGTTTAGTGCAAAGTAGTCAGAACTGATATAAACTGCTGTGGTCGTAGACAGGTTTCTGAGCCTGCGCCATCTCAACTCGCGTCCAAAAGTCCGATGCTTAGACCGTGCTCCACTCATAAGAAGAGCATTTAAAATTACCCTCCGTTGCGTGGGCGTAATGCTGGAGCTGTCTAAACGAGAGGTCAAGAGTTCGATTCTCGGAGAGGACATAAAATGTGTAAATGGTTTGGCCCGATTTTCTTTAAAAACGGTTATTATAATAAATTTAATTGGCACTGGTGTAGTTTAAACATTTTTATCTATATTTTTTCTTATGTGCGTTCGTTTTTCCTCGTAGTCCTAAGTGCTTAGGACTGAGGTAAGACTCCACAATGACAAACTGCTTCCTGGTCCAGATTGATATAAATATTACACTCGTAATGCATTCATAAATTGTTTATGTTCCAATGAAATTGATGTTTTCAGTGAGTTCTCACGATTAGAAGATTCACAGATATATTCCCAAGTAGTAGTAATGAAATATTTTATCAAAATTTACTTTTATAAATGTTCATTGGGACAGTATAGATGCTCATGGGCTCCATAGTATTTTATTTTCACATTTTTATTTGATTTTGTTATTTTCTATTTTATTTTATTATTTTATTTTTTATTTTATTTATTTATTTTATTTTATTTTTTATTTTATTTATTTATTTGTTTTTTTATTTATTTTATTTTTTATTTTATTATTTTATTTATTTACTTTAATATTTTATTTTATATTTTATTTTAATATTTTATTTGTTTTCTTATTTAAATTTTTTTTTATTTTATTATTTTATTTTTATTCCATTGAACTTTTAAATTAATTAATTTAAAAGTGTTTTATAAACCATGTAACTTAAATAGCCATTAAATAATTGAAAACAACGAAATACTAGTTGAAAGATACCCAGCGATACAAAAAAACATTAATATTATCTCCTCAGTGTCCCGGTCCACGCTGCGTTAAAACGCTGCGACACAATTAACAACAAACTGACACATGTTAAGCGAACATTTCAGTTCATTATCCCTTGACACAAGTTATTTCTTCTCGGCGAGACAGAGATATCTCGAGATTTTACAATTAACAAATTTATGTTGTTGGCATGTGAACCGGAGAATTGAAAATCAATTGTGCCGGTCATTGTAAAAAGGAAATTGTAATATCATAGGTGAGTTTAATTGAATAAAATTGATTGTAATCTAAAAACAAACCTTTTAAACTGATATATGAAAAAAGTGTAAGAAATCATTTATGTATTCGTATGTCAAATCATTACGTACTAGTAAATTGAACATTATTTATTACTCTCTTTTGCACAATATTTGTCTACTGTCAAATTTTGGGAGTTTGGGTTCCTGAGTTCGCATGGAACAATTTGGGCGAGTAATGACCAATTCCTCAATCGTTGATCGTACAAACCCCCTTATACATTTCAACTCCGTGCAGTACTTGTAAGAGATGTGATCAAGTTGCTGCTACTAGTGACACTGGCGTCTTTGGATTTGTAAGAGACGTGTGCAAGTTGCTGCTACTAGTGACACTGGCGTCTTTGGATTTGTAAGAGATGTGATCAAGTTGCTGCTACCAGTGTGACGCGGGAGTCTTTGAATTTGTAAGAGATGTGATTATGTTGCTGCAACTAGTAACACTGGCGTCTTTGGATTTGTAAGAGATGTGTTCAAGTTTCTGCTATCAGTGACACGGGTGTCTTTGAATTTGTAAGAGACGTGTGCAAGTTGCTGCTACCAGTGACACTGGCGTCTTTGGATTTGTAAGAGATGTGATCAAGTTGCTGCTACTAGTGACACTGGCGTCTTTGGATTTGTAAGAGACGTGTGCAAGTTGCTGCTACCAGTGACACTGGCGTCTTTGGATTTGTAAGAGATGTGATCAAGTTGCTGCTACCAGTGTGACGCGGGCGTCTTTGAATTTGTAAGAGATGTGTTCAAGTTGTTGCAACTAGTAACACTGGCGTCTTTGGATTTGTAAGAGACGTGTACAAGTTGATGCCAGCAGTGACACGGACGTCTGTGATTTGTAAAAGATGTGATTATGTTGCTGCAACTAGTAACACTGGCGTCTTTGGATCTATAACAGATGTGTTCAAGTTTCTGCTACCAGTGACACGGGTGTCTTTGAATTTGTAAGAGATGTGTTCAAGTTGTTGCAACTAGTAACACTGGCGTCTTTGGATTTGTAAGAGACGTGTACAAGTTGATGCCAGCAGTGACACGGACGTCTGTGATTTGTAAAAGATGTGATTATGTTGCTGCAACTAGTAACACTGGCGTCTTTGGATCTATAACAGATGTGTTCAAGTTTCTGCTACCAGTGACACGGGTGTCTTTGAATTTGTAAGAGATGTGTTCAAGTTGTTGCAACTAGTAACACTGGCGTCTTTGGATTTGTAAGAGATGTGTAAAAGTTGATGCCAGCAGTGAACGGACGTCTGTGATTTGTAAGAGATGTGATCATGTTGCTGCAACTAGTAACACTGGCGTCTTCGGATCTATAAGAGATGTGTTCAGGTTGCTGCTACCATTGATACAATCGTCTTTAGATTCGTTTTTTTTTTGTATCAAACTCATACAATTATTTGTCGTGTTAATCTTGTAAATGTATTTCTTATTTTAAAAGTGTCTATGGCGGAGTGGTCTACTACGTTAGACCTTCTATCAGAGTGTTAGAGATGACAAGTCTCAATCCTGCCTACGACAGTTGCACCGTCAACCTCGCACTGTATCGACTTATTCTGATTGATAAGATCATTACACAAGTACCAGCTCATGTAGGGACTTGTTTATGACGTCATTTACACGAAAAAAAGAATGAACTGAACATCTCCAAGCTGACCTGAAGTCCAGAATCCGTTTAACTTGTAATAAATTAACCTACAAAACTATCTATGACCTACCTGCTTTTAAACATATTACATAAATTATCAAAATACTAGCTGACCTGAAGTCCAGTATCCGTTTAACTTGTAATAAAGTAACCTACAAAATTATCTATGACCTACTTGCTTTTAAACATATTACATAAATTATCAAAATACAAGCTGACCTGAAGTCCAGTATCAGTTTAACTTGTAACAAAGTAACCTACTAAACTATCCATAACCTACCTGCTTTCAAACAAATTATCAAAATATCGTACTTTACCTGAATCTAGGCATTGAATATTAGAGTACGTGGCTGTATGAATTTAATTAACTGTTTGAGAAAAACCAAACATTAAAAATAAATAATTCAGTTTCCCATGCTATTTAACCGGAATTTCAACAACACCAGGGCTCAAAAATATTTACGATGTGAGAGTGGACAACTGAGAGGACATAAATTTTACTCCAACCCGGATGCTCGTAAACCTACAAGGGGTATTTGTACCATTGTGAGTTGAGGCTCGTACACTCAGACACACAAGCACCGTGCTGTACAGTCACGTGGGAAACAGCTATAAGAGTGACTGATTGTCAGAGTAGTTCACCATAAAACAGTGTTATCAAGGCAGAGATTATACAGTAATCATTTAAACCCGAGCAGTTAGTTGTAATAAATGCCGAATAGCCAAGAGAACTCTCAAAGAAAAGAACTAAATTATTTAATTACAAGTCATTTATGCCTCGAGGGCGTACATTTTATTCTCCGTCCTTAAGATTGAGGTTTCTTTTAGAGTGAAGGAAGTAAATGAAAACGACTAACCTCAAGTAATTTTAATTCTTCTTACGCTACTATCTTTGGGTGAGTTTAATCGAAACGTTTATTTCATTTACTATCGATAGTCAATTTCCTAGCAGCAGACTAAAAGAGTTCTAGAGTTAAACTAAAATTAAACTTCTAATCGCTCGATCCTACTTGTTCTCAGAGCTGGAAACACTTACTTGCTACCAGTACTCTCCCTGTCTATATTACGTCTGTGCGGAAGAGAGTAAAGTGATACCACCGTTAGAAGTTTATAGTCGCTTTACACCCGCACCTATCACTTTCTCCTCGTATTACAGCATTATTTGTTACAGAAGGGTCGCTCCATATTTATTGTTATAGCCCAGTGCAACTCGAATGGTTTTTGTTTCTAATTTGGGGTAGGGTACGATAAGCGGACCCGGTTTTTTATATCGAAGAATGTAATCATATATACCTAATATTCGCATCTCAAATCTTAGACTATCAATCGATATAAAAGTATATATAGTCCTCAATAACAATCATATTTTTAAAATTAAAATATGAATTTAATATTTACAGTGATCAAACAAATTATTATAACCAAAATTATGAAAACTGAAGACGACTATATTTGCTCCTCTCACAGTTACAGTTCTCTTTCAAAGCAATGTTGTGTAGTTTTCTAAAATTGACTGCCATTTTTAATAATCAAATGCTAATTATGTACAATTGAAATATTATCCTACTTGTATTATTTGAAAGTAATTACAGATGTTGATATAAATTATTTAAGTTTTTTTGTTCTCTTTTAAGCCTCAGCTTCAGCTATGTAGGCTTCGATGTACACTGGTTTATTTTCAAAGTACGCACACTGTTTACTGTCTATACATTATTGGCCCTCCCCGGGATTTGAACCCGTGATCCCTCAGTTAGAGAGCCGAGACTATAACCATTAGTTTACGGAGGAAGGCTTTAAGTTAATTGTTCAAAATAATTAATCAGTATCGATTGATTATATAGACGGTTTTGATTAAATAATATTGTTTGCCAATTTCAATATAAAAACCGGGTCCGCTTATCGTACTCTACCCCCAATTTGTTCTAAAGTTGCATCATGAAATCTTCAGGTCGCGCCAGTTTGGAAACGTCGCTGCTTAAAGAATAACAAAATTGTTTACCCATTAGAAAATGAGTTGGTCTATGGAAACAGAGCTACGTAACTAATTGTGACGTAACTAATAATTGTTACAAGTAAGGCATTTTTGACATCAATAATTGTTACAAATAAGGAGGGAACTATTATTATTCTTTTCTTTTTGAGGAGAGACAGATCCTCTTTTTATGCCTTACTATGCGGTTGTGAACTGTGCGAGATCTTATCAATCAGAATAAGAAGTATATTTTACCAGTAGATATCGTAGGAACTGTGATAGTGGGTAGAGAGTCGTGTCGAGGTCAGGGAATCGTTCAACTCCAGACCAACTCTTCATTTTGTACCAAGTTCCTAAATATGTTAATTTAGTGAAATACGGCTAAGGGCGATGCCTTGATGGGCCATTTTAGGGACCTTCAGTGCCAATAATAATTTGTTTAATTACTCTTTACAGAAAAGGGCAGAATAAATTTTAATAGATTGAGTTGGTAACCGAATCCAAAATGTCGGGTGTACCTTAGTACCAATAATAGTTCAAGATATCATAAGCGTTGATCTTTTAGCAATCGTTCTTTAGTTTTAAATTGTTTTAAAATATTGTTTCTGAATTTCTAGCAGATATTATTTTCAGGTTTGGAGTCTGTGGTTGTAGCAATCAAAAATTTTCTATGGCCACCACCATTCACCATCTAAATGATCGTAACTTTAACTCCCCCCCCCACCATTCATAACTTGAAGCCCTCTTCTGTCCGTCCTCATGGGCCACTGACCTGTGCGAGGATCTTTTCAAACAGAATAAGGGGGAGAGACGGTACAGTAAAAGGTTGACGGCACTAGTAAAAAATGCTTCAGCACAGAAAGGATCTGAATCTGCCCTATCTCTAACTCAGAACCTAAGTCCGACGTATTAGACTGTGCGGCCACTGGCTGTTCAATTTACTGTTAATGTGAAATTATTATAGTCCCGGACTCGAGAGTCAATTTTGTAAGTACAAGTTAGTTTTTATTGGAACAAATAGAGGAATTTTCTGTAAGAAATAAATCGATCGTCAGCCGCATTAGTTCTGGTACAGGTCGAAATAGAAATAGAAGGGTTTCAAAACGGTTAAAACTATCAAACGATAATTTGTTCTCATATAATATTTTTAAGTTGGAAAACTCAACGTAGCTTGGTGTTAGAAACGTAAATCAATGTTAAATCATCGCCAGCTAACCAAATGGTGAACTATACACACAGGTCACCATACTTGTGACAGGAAATGGCTACCTTATACAAATAGCATATCGGCTCCTGGAATTTTATGCTTTATAGGAAACACTACTATTGTCCATATCATATTACAGCTTAATTTGAACTATTAGTTTAACTGACAGATATGACTTCTGAAATCTATTAGGTGAATTAAAAGTTGAATATATGTAACATATTAGATAAATTATTCTAAAGTGAATTTTATTCATTAGTGGCTGAATTAAATGCCAGTTAGTCAGTCTGCAATGTCCACAAACGATTAAGTAGTAAGTAATAAGTTGTCTACACTTTTGTGTCCGACGAGATTGTCAGTTGGTGATGGTGTGTGGTTGCGGATGTTCCAACTACCCGGACTACCCGCTCCGCTCCACTAACTACCCGCGAGTGGATCAGGTAACATCTGCCCTGTCAAAGGCAGTATTGCTACGGATGGTCCCGGGGAGTGCGGGTCTGTGTTCCTCTGTTATTGGAGCCGGGGGCTGTGATGGGAGGGGTGGAGGGGGAAGTGAACATATTGGACCTGAAGCCAATATTGTCAACCAGCTAATTATCATGATGAAATGTGAGCCTATAAGAACTTATAACTAACAAGAGTTATTGGTGACATTATAAAAAATAAATGTTATTAGCACGAGTAGCACAAGAAATACTGCTTCTCCTTTTACATAACAATATATAGTTGATTAATAATGTTGCAATATCCAAATGTATTTTGGAGTGGGTTCTATGCAAGCTTGTAAGGGGTTGGTAGGGTTAGTAGCCATCAGCGAAGACATAACATTCTTGATTTCATAGTAAAACATTTAAAAAATTGAAAACTGTCCAAGCTCGTAAGGGTTGGTGGAGTTAGTAGCCATCAGTGAAGACCTTACATATCCGATTTCATAGTAAAACATTTCAAAAAATTTAAAATTTTTCAAGATGGTAAGTGGTTGGTGGAGTTAGTAGCCATCAGTGAAGACCTTACATATCCGATTTCATAGTAAAACATTTCAAAAAATTTAAAATTGTTCAAGATGTTAAGTGGTTGGTGGAGTTAGTAGCCATCAGTGAAGACCTAACATATCCGATTTCATAGTAAAAATCACAAAACGTTTAAAAGTGTGCAAGCTCGTAAGGGTTGGTGGAGTTAGTAACTATCAGTGAAGACCTAAAATTCCAGATTTCATAGTAAAAATTGCAAAACATTTACAATTGTGCAAGCTCGTTAGGGGTTGTGGAGTTAGTAACCATCAGTGAAGACCTAACATATCCGATTTCATAGTAAAACATTGCAAAAAATTGAAACTTGTGCAAGCTCGCAAGGGCTGGTGGAGTTAGTAGCCATCAGTGAAGACCTAAAATTACCGATGTGATAGTATAAAATTCAAAAACATTGAAAATTGACTTTTAAAAAAAAAAACTTAAAACTATTTTCCGCGAAAGTTCTTCATAGTTATTTTTTTACGAGAAATTCGTCTTCTTCGAGGACCACCAAGAAAGTTCGGATTTGCTATTCGGCTATAAGTTGATATTAAAACAAGTTTCATCCATTTTATTTCTAATAAGATTTTGAATTTTGGACTCGCAGACATCGATAAGTAGAAGCGATTAAATTTTACTCTGAGTGGAGTTTTCAAGCCTTCATCCACAGAGGCCGCCTGGTCTCTAAAGGCTCGGGTCTCTTAGGGTATGGTTTTTGGATCCACTCGGTGATAAACATTGGATACATAAAAATGAATTTAGAGAATGCCTAGTAACTTTTGCAGCAGTTATAAATCCCCAACATCTATTTTTAAGTTTGGCTCCTCTCTAGTTCTTCTTGGATGAGTTTTACCTATTCTGAAGAGTTTGCTGTACTAACTTGGTGGAATGGAGATACTCATTTTATCCGGGACATGAGGACGGTTCGCCACAATTATAATCTTTTGACAACTCGATTTGGGACTTGCGAGGCATCGTACTATGAAAGGCAAAGCAGTTTGGCAAGGCAGTTCTTTTACCAGCGCAGGAGGCCGTCATTCATGTTATTGAAAAAGAAGAATTGTATTGCTCTTTCCTGACAGCTGTTGTTTACTAGTCGGGGATTGAATCTTATATCCAGTGACCCACACTGGATAGGTAAATCAGATCTCTTAATCCTTCTCTGCCTAGAGCATCCAACGTCTGGACTTTGGATTTTGTTGGTCGGCACATTCGGTCACTCGGCTTATAAACGTGGAGTAATCACTAAACGTCTGGTGACAAGTTTTTCGGAAGCTCTAACTATTAATATGTAAGGGCATTTCCCAAAAAGTTCCCGAATTTCTTCGAAGTGACTGTTTTAAGTCTCCATAAACGCAAAGAAATTTAGATTTCTCCTTTCATATTCGAACCTCTATTAATATTCATGTACTAATTAATACTTTCTTAAACTTAAGGCAAAATTAAAGTTTTGTAAGGTTTTAGGTTTATAATATAATGTAATCAGAGTGCTCAGGGACTTTTAGTATACTTCATTAATAAATACTCCGAAACTATCTGAAATTAATTAAATTATAGGTTTTGTGGTATGATTTTAAATAATAATATTGGTGCACGTCTAAAAAACTTATATAAAATACTGCTAATATATAAAATTAGAGCTGATACAAAAACACATCTATTTTACAACGTGGACTGTCATCTATGTTGAAGAGGGTTTGACGGACACTCGTCTTTTATTTTTATTCCTTTTCTTTCTTATTCCATGAACTATTTACATTCTCACCTAACTAAGATGATAGATTTCAACTCTCGAAGCGTTTGTGTTACATTTATATAACTTATATAACGTTGACAAATGTCCGGAACCTATTATCTTTCGATGTCATTATAATTAGATAATGTATCTACTTTAAGCAAAACAACAATGTGGAACATATAAATATGTGTTTTCTTTATTTGAAGCATTTACTTCATACGAGTTTATTATATATATATTCGCTCAAAGTATTATGTAATCGTCTTCATTCTAGCATAACAGATCATCATCAGTGAGTATTTTACATACGTTTAAGAAAATGTTATAATCATGAATCTAACAAAATGCCAATATAAAAACATATTTCAATACAAGGAAAATACTGTTTTTAAATTTACTTATAAACTCATTTAATACTTTTTAATGTTATCGGAGTATTCGCAATGGCACACTAACTTGGATTCAACATTGTACTCAAATTTGCACTCTATAAAGCACACAATATATTTTATTAATTTTTTGGAAGAATTTTTTCTAAGAAAGAAAGCAATGTCAGACGCACAGTTGACTTTGGCGGAGTTTACATTGGTTTTAAGTGTGTCAAACTAATAAAAAAATATACGAGAAAAAATTTTATTAAAAAAATCCTTTTATACTTATAACCCTTTTACTCTTCCATTTTGGATTCCGCCAAAACTGTTACGGCTGACGATCAATTTTTGTCTAAGAAGAAATTTCTCTATTAATTTCAAGTAAAGAAAGCTGTGTACTTTACAATGCAGGTAGACTTTCAGCTACTTAATTATACGGAATGTTTAAATCCCGTTTATTAAACCAAAAACTTTTTAAAAATTAGTAATATAGTATATGATATTACAGTGTGTCTAGATCATTTAATACGTACTTTATGCCAGATGAACCTTACTTACCGACAGGTCATAAACACTGTATAACCTCCTCACTCCAAGGTTCATTGCTGGGACCACTGATATTTATTATCACGTGACAAATCGTCTTTTCAACCTATAATCTCACTAGTGCTTTAATGGACTCATTACATAACTGATACGAAAGGGCTATTTAAACTGTATGTTTCATCAAAAGCAATAGTGATTTTTTTATCATTTACTCCTGAATATTCGATAACGCTGTTACATCGAGAAATCAAGGAGACAAAAAAGAAAAGTTCGACTACGACCATTACAGTGAGAACTTTAAACGTCGCAGTCGCGAGTTGTTCTGTTGTGACATTAATGATGCTGAGTGAGGTACAAGGAGTTTAAAAGTCGCGAAAGTCTTGCTGTCTCTTCTCTCTGCTCTGAGAAAGACTCCCGGCGTGTCCTATTGGCGTCGTCACCGATACGGCGTCGCGGCGCCGCGCGTGATTTGGCCAATGAGCGTCCCGTCCGCGCTACAGCGTCTAACTCAATATCGGGTGTTTGATTGTCTAATGCAATCTCAGCTGCTACAATGTCGCTGATTTGACTCGACTGTCTAACTCCGTCTGGAGCTCCCGGCGAGGTCGTAAGCTAATTTTGTGAATTGGATGAAGAAAAACGTTCATCCCAGGATCAATCCTGTTACTTTTGTATGTTCCTGAACATGTTTCCAAGTTGATGGGAATATTTTTGTTGCCGGATCGGACTTGGTATACCTCCCGATTGGTTTAGAATTTGTTGTAACAGATAAACTCCCAAATTTCTGTTCTATTAATCCAAAATTAATTATGAAATCCATTATACTCATAGCACTAATTACCTACACAATTTTGCAACCTCGTGTCGTCGCGACCGGAAGAGGGAACCTTTCCAGAGGACAGACTATTAAACGTGGATCAGCCATTAGATGAACCTTTCCAGAGGACTAATTATTCACCGTGGATCCGCCACTAGATTTCCCCTATCCAAACATAACCAGCTTTGATGAGGAAAAGATATGGTTCCTAATAGTTTAGATATGGTTCCGAAAGTTCCCTAACTATAACACATAAATCTAGACGATCTACATGCACTTTCACCCGGTCTACTCTACACGATGGCCGCACAACGACTCCGACACAACCTCCGCTCCCCGCTTGCTAATCTAGGAGGGTCGATCCTACCAGAATCTGTTCAGGAGAATTCCAGATAGTTAAAGCTATGACTAAAGGTCGGCACAGCTGGCTATCGTGTTCGCGGGTACTGATAGATTACGCGCCAAATTCAAATCTATAGTAGCACTCGCCGCAAATTTACGTACTCTAATCCACCCACATACAAAGCAGGTATTTAGAAGATTTGCCAGATAATTGCAACTTTGATAAGTAACTAAGAGGTCAAGAAATTTTTACATGCGGCAGGGCTGTTGACTTTCTGTAGGTATACCCACTTTTTCAGAACTTGCTAGTTTTCCAGTCCTCACCCATAAGCTTGAAACGAGACAGAAAAGTAACCTTTTAATTTCTAAGTTCCGATCAAATGTCCGAAATATTCGATTCAGTATCATACACCAAATTTATTTAAATGTTTTGGGTAAAATAATTGAATACTGTTCACGTGGTTCAGATCGAAACTTAAAAAATGTTTATATAGTATAAATTGCATAATAGTATAGTTTATATAGTATATGTTTATATAGTTTAAATAGTACTACTATTTCGAGGAATATTTGACGGTATGACAAAGGTCTAGTTTTGAAATTCCCTTGTTTAATTCTTTTATTGAATAGATCCTTTTTCAATAAAAGATTTGTCTTTGACTCTGACTTTGAGATGATATTTTACACTGAAATTTCGTTGCGTTTGCAGTCCTTCCATCCAGGATCCTTTCAATATGTACAGAAATAAATTAAGGATTATCTCAAGGGTGGCTTATTACCACTGCCAATTCTAACTAATTTTAGTGCACCACTGATGAATTCTTCAATGATCAATCCACGAGGGAGTTTCAGCAGTAAAACCTCCAACCAATCACATCCTTCCTTCCGGTAATATGGATTACGTGATGGCAATGCACTTGAATTATAGTAGGAATTACTCTCTCGGACGAGGTCACAATACCTACACTAGACAATGTGCAGACATGTTGTGAACATCCTCACCTAGTTGCATTGCCATATCCAGGAGCCTCAATGTTAAGGTTTTGCCTCAAATACCTGATATAATGTGACTATCCTTTATCTTTGACTTGTGGTCATATATGAATCAATGTTCTTTCTTATTCTAAAGACAAAGAAAAATTGAAAGACAATATAACTCACAGCCAGGCTAAGCAGGTTAAGTCGATTACGTTGTAATTTTTATTTTATCAAGTCAACGCCTCAAGGGCTTGTACTGTCTGTATTTTTTACTGTATATTTTATTTTATACTTATATAAAAAAAAATATTCCGGAAAGATTATATTCAGTTTGTTTATCAGCATTGCTTGAATTTGCAGCATTGTACTCTATTCATAAAGACCTTTAACTTGATGGAATCCCCAACGTATGCCTTCATTTAAGATTTATTTCTACCCATGAAATGACAAAAAATGTCATTTTTTGTCAAAAGATGTCATTCAATCAACGTAACATTTATTATTAGTACCTAAAGTATATGTTTGGATTTCAAGATTCCGAAGGTGAGAAACTGAATGTCCTTCACTGTATACTTTATGCTTCAAGCCTTACGACACAAAGCACTAAAATGGCCGACAATGAATGGTACAAGTTGTGTTGAGGTAGACAAGTTGGTAGCCCTGTTCACAGCTGGGCCGGGTATAATCCAGGGCATTCTTCACTTCCTTAAACCCGGGATATTTCACTCTAGAGTAATGGCTACACTGTTGTTAAAACCGCCCTCTTGCCTACTTGACTAATTAAATTACTTTATTATCATATTCAATAATATTTATTTTGACTTGCAGTTTCCATGTACTTGTTGTTTATGTCTTGTACTGATTAAAAAATAGTATAGTATTAATGTCAAATTTGTCATTAGCCTTAATTATAGCAGTATTTACTCGTTTTGATGAATAAACAAATTACTGCAATACCAATGTATCTTACCAGTTTACAGTTGGAGGAATTTAGCTGTGCTCGTAGGGTCCTAATACTACCCTTTCAACAAATAAACGCTATCTGTGTGGCGGGTTGCGTTTACGTGCTAGCCGCTGAGATGAAGGCGCAACAATCTCTTTAACGACTTTAAACTCACGATTTCGATTTGCAGATTAGTATTGACACATAAGTTATTTTTAGAAACACGTTAAACAACACTGTAACAACTGAAAAACAAGGATAAGTCCTATTATTGATATTATTAGGTATTTGCTTATTATTTAATTCCACAAAAAATTAGCACTGTCACAAAATAGACTGATTCTAGTGAGTGTGATGAGTTATTTGGGCCAATACGATTCCTGAAAGGAGGGTTTTACCCATGAGTCACAGGAAATGTTTTCGGGACGCAGCGCATAATGCTACCCCGCCACCCCTCCCGCCT
The DNA here is from genome assembly GCF_021130785.1 of Homalodisca vitripennis. NCBI lineage: Eukaryota > Metazoa > Arthropoda > Insecta > Hemiptera > Cicadellidae > Homalodisca > Homalodisca vitripennis. Next base: position 11,339,358 of record NC_060214.1, on the reverse strand, counting down.
ATCACCACACACTCAAGGTCATGCACACAGCTAAAGTCCTCGAACTGTACAAGGGGGAAAAAGAAATATACATTTATAATGCCAACCTCACCGTTATCTTATCCGATTGGACTGTTCGGTTCTTCATATTTAATTTCTGCTCCGATTTTTTATAGCTCTCAAATGAAAGAAATTGAATTTGATGATGAATGTGACGGAACTAATATTAGTGAATCTAGTTTTATTTTTAAAATTCATTTACCTGCTGCTGAAGTTGTTCTTGACTAAAAAATGTGAATCCTCTTGAACTATTGACAGCTCTCTGGTTGTGAATCATGTTGATGTTCTACTATCGTGTTTCATGTTCCCTACAATGGGATAGAAATAAATAATACATTTCTTGAAATCTCTTTTTCTGTTTTAAATATATTATTAAATTTGTATTCACTGTAGCTGAGACTGCCAATGGCCAAGCGGTCTAAGACATCGGTCTTTGAATCTGAGTTAGAGATAGCGCGGGTTCCAATCCTCTCTACCGTTGCACTGTTATCAGTACAATCGACCTTGTACTGTATCGACTCTCCCCCTTATTCTGTTTGATAAGAGCCTCGCACTGGCCAGTGGCCCATGAGGTGGACAGAATGGGGCTTAAAGGGATCAGCATTTCCTTGAAAAAATTACTTGTTTAAGAATGAAGTAAGAACAAGTTTTTGTGAGACCTAACAGGAACTAACGAAGAACTAACAATAAATATTCAGAGAACGTGCTTATATTTATTTAATGTGGGTAGGCTAGGTATTTCTCACACTGTAAAGTTGGCTTACCCATTAAATGAAGCCTGTAAAATGGTTAATATTACTGAAATAATCATTTTCTAATGAGAACTAACGGGAACTAACGAGGAACTAACGATGTATACTTAGAAAATAGAATTATAACGATTTAATCTGGGTAAGCTACTTTTCATGGTGTGAAGTTAGCGTACCCACTGAATTAAGGCTGTAAAGTCGTTAATATTGCGGAACTAACGAAAGTTTCGTGAGAATTAACAGGAACTAAAGAAGGGTATGACAAAATGTGGGTAAGCTAATTTGGGTATACCAACTTATACCCTACAATAAAAGTTGCAAAATTGCATTAAAAATTTATACCATATACCAAATAATTTGCCAAGATGATCGAGTATGTTAATAGGAGATTAATACCTCAAGAACATAAATATTGAGTCGGTGTTGGAGAATCTCTATTTTTGCATCCCTTAACAAATAATCAAACAGTAATTGGGGTGAAAAGGGCACCGCTATGCGATGACTTTAAAGATACTAGATAGTAATAAATTTTTGGATCCCATGTCAATACAAAATTGTAGGCGTCACTTGGAGGCAAACTTGTTGGTGGAAAGGGACAAAACTATCCAAACTTTGGAACAATAAAATTATTGAAAATATCCAATTCAAAAGGAATCATATACAATTGAAAACCTATTTATACATTTAACTAAGCTCTTCAAAGCTATGTACTAATTACAGAAATATAATTAGGGTAGTTTTACCACTTTCGAACAAATTATATTACAAAATAGTACGTTATTACTACTTCTTTATAATTCTGATATGATATACTTTATCAATCAGTAATTTGCAAAGAATAGCTCTTAAAATAACCCAAAATATTACATTTACCGTTCAATTATTATCGTATTCTAAAGATGTGATGCTGCCAGTGTTAAGTGGTACTGTGAGGGGGTTGTGAGGTTGTTATGGGAGTGTGCTGTATAAAAGGAATTTTAGGGTGTCCTTCTCCCGCCAAATATTTACAGGCGATACTCTTTTATTAGATTGGCCATCTCACCGTATTGACTCAGCTTCCCTGTCCCATCGCTTTAAAAATCCACAGAGATTATAGGTTGAATGCTATTTCAAAAATACTGTTTTTGAATCTCAATAAAAATTTGGTTAGGAGTGCGGTGCCCTTTGTTGCCTACGAGACGAGAGCAAATTTGAATGAACGAATATGAATTTATACCTTCCATTATTTTACATAGTTTTATGACAAATTTGGCTCGGAATTTCCAGCCATCGAATCAAGTAGAGATGGCTAGCACAAAACGAAATTGACAAAAAAACGTATCTTACAGTCTAAATAAACCTAAATCCTAGCGGTCCACTGCAGTCTTCACAACGAAATAAAAATAACATACAAATAAATACTATTAGGTACTAAAATACACGCAACGAAACATTATTACAAACCCAAGAAATGACGTATTCTACAATACAATCAATACATTTTGTGTATCGTATGAATTTAAGATACAGTAGTACAAAATATAAAACAAAAAATAATTGCATTCAGGTTTCCTGAAAGCATTCAAACTTCAGTGCAGAATCTCAAAAAAACCTTCGTGCCTTCTTTTTCTCGTAGCCATCTTTTAACTTCTTTTTTGAAAAGTTTTAAGGTTTTGGAGTTTTTAATGCTGTAACATGTTAAAAACTTTGAACCTATAAAAATAAAAGTTTTTCCGAACATAGTTTTATTGATTTTTGGTCTTATGTAAACAGAGTTGGTAGCAGCACCAGTGTAGAGTTGAAATTGTTTATTTCCATCATTTACACTTCGAATGTAGAATATTTTCAAAATTTATAGAAGATAAATATTTGTAGATGATTTAATAAATCTATGTACGCGTCAGACAGTTAGTTCTTAGTGTATCAAGGTAAAACATGTGATCGGTGGAAAAAATTGTCATTTCATATTTTTAACCCTTTTGATACCGTAATATTTCAACCTCTGGCAAAACAGGCGCTGCTGACAGTCAGTTTCCTTTCTAGGAGAAATTTATCTATCGATTTAATGAACCAGGTTGTGTCTTTGTATAAATTATCACTCATCCCCTAGGAAAGTATTTATTTGGCTATGATTTCCTTTCCGTAATTGTACAGGGTATTTCATAAGATTCAAATCGATTGGAAGAAAACGGATTATTGTTCAATAATGAACAATAAAACAATCAGGGGGTAAGTTTTTTTCTGTTTCCCATAAAATCCAACCCAGAAAGCGTTTACATTTCTTTCATTATTTTTTTTAGTTCTGCACGACTTGCCAAAATCAGTAGGCTTACCTTTCCTATCCAGTAAATGTCCTAGGTCTGGCCGTAGGATGGGGCTGTGAATTGTGCTTCAGGGAGACTTATGTGTGTTTGTTTATGTTTTTACAGCTAGAAAGCTGTAAAAACTGTAGATAACAGTTCTGAGAATCGCGTGTTTCAGTTTTGGCAACACTGAGAATGTTTGCAACATTGGCATCGCTCCAGATCATCAATGACGTCATTTTAAAAATGAACCTGAAAGGATGATTGCGTAAAACACTTTGCGCGTCGAAAATTCGATGTGTTCGCAATAATTTTTCATTTCCGCTAGCTGATGAAGTGATGAGTTTCAATCGAAGTGGAAGTGCATATCAGGCCTCCCAACTGATTTTCAAATTTCGAAAAAATAATTATATTAAACTCATGGCATTTAAGCCACTAGTATTGTATTGGCTGCATTTGCGATATGGATTTAAAGAGACTACCTGCCTTGCTAATGTATAATTTTTATTTTATGCGTTGTTAATATATTAACAGTTTTATTCTATTGGTATGCAGTAGTAATTTGCAAAACCAAGTGTTTCTATACGTTCCACAGCATTTTTGTACTTTAGGAGGAGTATATTTTTGTGGGCGATGTTACACAATTTTAAATAGAACAATATACACCTAATATTCTATTTACAAGTAATGCATAATCATAGTATCAGACATGCAAACGAAGAATGCAGTTTTCCTTTTTAGAAAAACTGAAGAAAGATATGAAAAGTTAAGTTCAAAATTTAATTTATTTGCATGTGCTTATGTGCTAACATTTGAAGGTTTTTTTCTTTGAAACTGTTTTATCGTTACTTGCATAGTTATGGGGTGATAACCCTACTCTAAACTCTAAAGAACCTAAGCTCGTAAATATGGCCCCTTTTCATGCTGGATAAAGTGTTATTGTATACAGAAATGGTACGTATGTCTCATTTAACTCTGCATATCAAGGTCAAGCGGTATATTTTTGTAATGAAATATTATTTAAAAAGTCCAAAATACAGGTAAACAAGTGTCAAAACCTACTAGTTTCATACAGTTTTTTTTTTATTTTAATATTTCCTAAGTTGTGAACCATAATACCGCTTATGAAATATTTTCTGTTATTATTAATTAGTTTATGCACTAATACTAGATTATTTGCTAGTGCTTTTTTTACTATAGATTTTTAGTGACCAACCTTGTTTCGTCTTCTCCTAAATATTATATAATATTATTATAATATTGTTAAAAAGTTTTCTAATTGCGACGTTTTAAACAAAAACATGGTATAGTGCTTTTTAGTTTCGATTGTATGTATGCATGTATTTTCTTAACTTTTATCAACAATTTTTTGTATAATATTTAGCTATATTATTTAAAAGAAAATGCAAAATACAGGTAAATAAGTGGTAAAATGTTCCCGTTTTATATAGTTGTTTGTCTTTTAATATTTCTTAAGTTGTGAACCATAATAATTTGTATGAATTATTTTCTTTCGTTATTAATTTAGTTCTGCACTAATACTAGATTATTTGCTAGTGCTTTTTTTACTATAGATTGTTAGTGACCAACCTTGTTTCGTCTTCTCCTAAATATTATATAATATTATTATAATATTATTAAAAAGTTTTCTAATTGCAACGTTTTAAACAAAAAACATGGTATATGGCTTTTTAGTTTGTATGCATGTTTTTCTTAACTTTTTATCAACATTTTTGTTGTATAATAGTTAGCTACATAGCTGTTAGCTATAAATTAGTTTATCTTTTAATATTTCCTAAGTTGTAAACCATAATACTGCTTATGAAATATTTTCTTTCGTTATTAATTAGTTTATGCACTAATAATAGATTACTTGCTAGTATGTTTTTGTATTGTAGATATTTTAGTGAACCTTGTTTGGTCTACAAAAACATGGTATAGTGCTGTTTAGTTTGTATTTATGGATGCATGTTTTTTTCTTAACATTTTATCAATATGTGTTTTTTTGTAATAACTGTTTAAGTTTGCAAAACCTGTAATTCTGTCAATACAATCACATAAATAATATTTGAAAACTTATACAACTATAAATCTTAATACATGAGAGAAATGTCAAGTGTTTCGAATTGGTGAACTGAAGAGTGACTTACTCAATGTACTCGTAAAGCTCCGGTATGAATTTCGACTGTTCAAAGCCCTCCTCCAGCGCAAATTCAGACCACGTGACTCTCGATCGACTGTTAACAGGAGATAACAAACTGGACAAGTTACTTCCAGTCGACTGCCTGGGGGGGGGGGGGAGAATGTTTGTTGGGTTTGCATGTATTGCGATAGGCCTGTCAGGTTTTAAGTGACGTGTTGTCATTTTTTTATGTATCGTGTACACCTGAAAAGTTCAGCCAGAAGAATGTGTATTATTAGTCCAGGAGGCGGGAGCTAATTCCATTGTATAAGAAGAAGAGGAAAGAAGAAAGAGTTTTATTCCATAACACACAGCTTTACACTCAATCCACTTAATAACAAAAAATATACTATTATTAAAAACTAAAAATAATAACGTTAACATGTTAATATTACAACAATGGGATAAAAGTGCAACAATGTGCTAGGATAGGTACCTACTTAGTACACAAAACTGTTCTCCTTAAGAAGCAAATCAATGTCAGCTACGCTAGTTTTAATGGCGAACCCAAAATGAGAGCGTATAGAAAGAGTTACACAATTCAACACCAGTTTTTTGTCTCAGATTATATTTACCTTAGCTTGATGCACTTAAAACTCGTTAGACACGTGTATAGCAGCCGTTTATATCACCGCCAATAAACTAGGCTAAGGGACTAAGACATCACTTTAATGTCTGTTTACGGTTAGATAAGTGACGATAGGCTGTGAGTGTGTTGAGCCAACATTTCGGTTCCACTTGCCAAAATATTCATTACTAGATTAATATCTAGTTTAACGATTGAAAACTTGGTATCATTTTTTAATTCTCTATATGGCAGCATAAAGTCACATTCAGTATTTTGCATACAACATATTTTTATTCCATTACCACCGTGGGGACATTTAATATTAAATACAAAGGATAATTTCATTTTATGCTGATTTCGATCTAGTAGATAAAAGTTATAAGCAACTAAAAAATTAATAAATCAGTTATGTGTGGCTGTTTTATACACAATACTGTCTACGTTATAATAGTTAAATTGAGAAATTGTAAAAGTATTAAAATGTTTCTACCTGAAGTTAAGTCTTTTGTGTGTTTTTTTTTGGGCTCCTGCTACTTCCTGTAATAATTATTATACGCATTTATTGTGATTCCAGTCGATTTACAGACATTGCGTGACTTTAACTAGTTTTAATATCAAATCATTCGCTTTTAGAATGATAAATATGAATTTCTCCCCATCTTGCACCACGTGGATACGTCCGGTATTTGAAAAAAATAATGAATATAATAATTATAAAGTATATATTAATTTCAAATTACTAAATTTTAGCCCCAAATAGAATAGTGATACTATTTTAAGGAAATTGTAACAATGCTTTTTATTCGTTTATATAGATTTGCTTAGTTCAATTCAAGGCATTTCATTTAATATTGTGCAGTAAATGGTTAGCACGTCATATTATCACACAGACACATTTCATAGTTGATTTCACATTGAAGCATATAATTAAATGGTTTTCCCCTTAGTATTTTCCCTTTATTTACTTGTCATCTACTCCGATCCTTCCTATTATGTTTTGGTAACTATTCCATAATGGTATTATACGGATCAGGCACAAATTTGGAATCAGGAGGTGCTTTATGTCTGTGGAAGTTTGCAATATCCAACGGTTGTAAAGGTTTTAGGATTCTTAAAACGTAGTTATTATGCAATTGCGTAAAATGTCTTTGAACTTGCAGTTAAAGTGTTTTAAACATGCGGAAGTTTGCAATATCTTACGGTTGTAAATATTCTTAATACGTAATTACTATGCCAATGCCTAAGATTTCTATAAACTTACAGACGTAGTACTTTATATTAAATATTCCTAACTCGCTACTATTATTCCCAGTGCTTATAAACGTTCGAAGTGCTTTAAAATAATATTCTTAACTCTCTATCATTATGCCAGTGCATAATATGTCAATAAACCTACAGTCGAAGTGCTTTAAATTAAATGTACTTGACTCGCCATTATTATGCTAATGCTTAGGATGTCTACAAACTTACACTCGAAGTGCTTTAAATTAAATGTACTTAACTCGCCATTATTATGCTAATGCTTAGGATGTCTACAAACTTACACTCGAAGTGCTTTACATTAAATGTACTTGACTCGCCATTATTATGCTAATGCTTAGGATGTCTACAAACTTACACTCGAAGTGCTTTAAATTAAATGCACTTGACTCGCCATTATTATGCTAATGCTTAGGATGTCTACAAACTTACACTCGAAGTGCTTTAAATTAAATGTACTTGACTCGCCATTATTATGCTAATGCTTAGGATGTCTACAAACTTACACTCGAAGTGCTTTAAATTAAATGTACTTAACTCGCCATTATTATGCTAATGCTTAAGATGTCTACAAACTTACACTCGAAGTGCTTTAAATTAAATGTACTTAACTCGCCATTATTATGCTAATGCTTAGGATGTCTACAAACTTACACTCGAAGTGCTTTAAATTAAATGTACTTGACTCCCCATTATTATGCTAATGCTTAGGATGTCTACAAACTTACACTCGAAGTGCTTTAAATTAAATGTACTTGACTCGCCATTATTATGCTAATGCTTAGGATGTCTACAAACTTACACTCGAAGTGCTTTAAATTAAATGTACTTAACTCGCCATTATTATGCTAATGCTTAAGATGTCTACAAACTTACACTCGAAGTGCTTTAAATTAAATGTACTTGACTCGCCATTATTATGCTAATGCTTAGGATGTCTACAAACTTACACTCGAAGTGCTTTAAATTAAATGTACTTGACTCGCCATTATTATGCTAATGCTTAGGATGTCTACAAACTTACACTCGAAGTGCTTTAAATTAAATGTACTTAACTCGCCATTATTATGCTAATGCTTAAGATGTCTACAAACTTACACTCGAAGTGCTTTAAATTAAATGTACTTGACTCGCCATTATTATGCTAATGCTTAGGATGTCTACAAACATACACTCGAAGTGCTTTAAATTAAATGTACTTAACTCGCCATTATTATGCTAATGCTTAAGATGTCTACAAACTTACACTCGAAGTGCTTTAAATTAAATGTACTTAACTCGCCATTATTATGCTAATGCTTAAGATGTCTACAAACTTACACTCGAAGTGCTTTAAATTAAATGTGCTTGACTCGCCATTATTATGCTAATGCTTAAGATGTCTACAAACTTACACTCGAAGTGCTTTAAATTAAATATTCTTAACTCGTCATTATTATGCTAATGCTTAAGATGTCTACAAACTTACACTCGAAATGCTTTAAATTAAATGTACTTGACTCGCTATTATTATGCTAATGCTTATAAGATATCTACAAACTTACACTCGAAGTGCTTTAAATTAAATGTACTTGACTCGCTATTATTATGCTAATGCTTAAGATGTCTACAAACTTACACTCGAAGTGCTTTAAATTAAATGTACTTAACTCGCCATTATTATGCTAATGCTTAAGATGTTTACAAACTTACACTCGAAGTGCTTTAAATTAAATGTACTTAACTCGCCATTATTATGCTAATGCTTAAGATGTCTACAAACTTACACTCGAAATGCTTTAAATTAAATGTTCTTGACTCGCCATTATTATGCTAATGCTTAAGATGTCTACAAACTTACACTCGAAGTGCTTTAAATTAAATATTCTTAACTCGTCATTATTATGCTAATGCTTAAGATGTCTACAAACTTACACTCGAAATGCTTTAAATTAAATGTACTTGACTCGCTATTATTATGCTAATGCTTATAAGATGTCTATAAACTTACACTCGAAGTGCTTTAAATTAAATGTACTTGACTCGCTATTATTATGCTAATGCTTAAGATGTCTACAAACTTACACTCGAAGTGCTTTAAATTAAATGTTCTTGACTCGCCATTATTATGCTAATGCTTAAGATGTCTACAAACTTACACTCGAAGTGCTTTAAATTAAATATTCTTAACTCGTCATTATTATGCTAATGCTTAGGATGTCTATAAACTTACAGTGGAAGTGCTTTAAATTAAATATCGTTAACTCGCTGTTATTATGCCAGTGCTTAACATGTCTATAAACTTACAGTCGAAGTGCTTTAAATTAAATATTCTTAACTCGCTATTATTATGCTAGCGCGTAAGATTTCTATAAACTTGCAGGCCAAGTGGCAATGTTCCCACCAATACAAACAATTAAATGTTCTCGTCCCGACAAAGACGATATTGGGCTTCATGTGCTCACTGAACACATCCTTTGTCTCCTTCAAAGGCTCAAGAATTATCTGAAAGAGGCGTCAGCTTAACACAGAAATAATGTCTTTTTGTAAGCAATACTGTTACGGCTGGTCACTTGCATGATTCGTTTGTTGAGATTGTGGTTTGTAATTGCACTGTTAGAACAACCATTTAATTAATAATATATACATATTATGGTTGATTTTAAAACTTCTGTTTTTATTTCTGTTTATACTTGCCGAAGTATACATTCTAGGATATTATCAGTGATTCGTGTTTTAATTCTGTGTATCGTAGCATTGACAAAGGCACATTAAGCTATGATGTTACACACTCAATGTTTTTACTCCAATACTATCGTGGTAACAAATAAAACTAAAAACAACAGATGATTTAATTTTGAGTTAATTTATAATTAGTAAATCCTATATTATATACAGCCGCATGTGAAACCACTCACTCACTCACTCACTCACTCACTCACTGATGGATGTATACAAATTCTAACATAGTTCTAGAAGTGCTGGAAACTTGAAATTTGGCACGCGGGTACCTTTTGTCGTGTAACCAACAGGAAAAGTCTGAAAACCGGACTTTTTTACTTTTAAAACCCCTCAAAAAAATTCGAGAAAATTTGCGCATTTTTCGCCCCTGCAGGCCTTTTTTGTAAGTCCGATAGCGGGCGAACCGTTTGAGCTAGCTCGGATCTGACGAAAAATTCATGGTCAGGAATGAAGTGAACTACAAAAAAGGTCCAGTGACTTTTTGCTCTATCTTCCATGGTTAAGCGACAAGACGCTCGAACATTTGAAATTCCAGAGATTTTTTTTTCGATAAAAATAATGTTTCGAGCCCGATAGCGGCCGAACGGTAGGTCGTTAGCTCAAATCTGATTGACCCATTAAATTAGCAAATTACGTGATCTACAGAAAAGGTCCAGTGACTTTTTGCCCTATCTCTATCGGTATGACCGCAATACGTGATTATGTGCAAAATTTATGTAATTTTCACGTGAACATTTTGTTTTTGGTGTCGATAGCGGCAAAACCATTGGTCGGAAGTCAAAATAAAACAAAGATTTGATTTAGCAAATGAAGTGATCTACAAAAGAGGTCCAGTGACTTTTTGACCTATCTACAATGGTTCGACCGGAAAACGCGTTTAAATGCAATTATTTTGTGATTGATACGTATATAAATCTTGTTTCTGGAGTCGGTATCAGCCGATCCGTTGATTGGAGTTTAAATCTTTATCATTCAGTAACTAGAAAACTATGAGATCTATAAAAAAGGTCCAGTAGCCTTTTGTCTTATATCCTTTAGTAAGCCTGTAAATCGCTTTCAATGGTAAAATATTTATCGTGTTTTTTTTTACAAAATGCACATTTTGGTTGTTTTAGATTTTTTGCTACTATGATTTGTTCAATTCATTCTGGTTCCGGATTTAACAATTATTACTACGTTACCGAGTGATTACAACCCCCCCAGGGAATTGGCTGAGCGTTAGCTAAACGCCAATAGTAGATAGTGACATAGAGAATGTATTTATTTTAACACACACAACAACCTCTAAAAGAGAACCACGTGTGTGTTAACAACACCCAGTAACAATAAACCCCCCCCTCTGGAATTTCCCAGTATGACCAGATAACCTCCTGAGTAAATTAAACCCCCTGGTGTGTTAACCCCCGGTAACATTAACCCCCCCCCCCGGGATTTCCTGGTATGACCAGATAAGCTCCTGAGTACATTAAACCTCCTGAAATGTTAACCCCCCCGGTATAACATTAAACCCCCCCAGGGAATTTCCTGGCATGACCTCATGTCCGAATTTTACCAATCACCAAATCGCTCTTTTCCCCACCAGTGCAGACATTTATTCCAAGCGTTGTACCGACTAAACCATAGGTCGTAGATCAAATCTGAGGGCAGAATCGAAAGACAAAATTAAATTTCCGACGAGAAAGGTCCAGTCACTTTTTCTCGTATCTCTAACGGTTAAGCAGTAAAATGTCATTAAAGTAAAAAATTGGATTAATAAATAAAATTTCAATAAATTAGGCCTAATTTAAACACCCAGACCCTAGTATAATTCTCAGATATTACCCGTCACTGAATTCCGCTTATCCCCGAAATTGGCCAACACCCAAATGGGGGCCTGGGGGCGTAGCCCCCAGCGAGCCGAAGGCGAGTCTAATATACTATACAGCCGCATGTGAAACTGACTGACTGACTCACTGATATATAGATACAAATTCTAACATAGTTCTAGAAGTGCTGGAAACTTGAAATTTTTGCATGCAGGTACCTTTTGCAATATGACCCGGAGGAAAAGTCTGAAAACTAGACATTTTTACTTTTAAACCCCTCAAAAAAAATTATTAAAAAAACGCGCATTTTTTATCCTTGCAGGCCTTTTTTGTAAGCCCGATAGCGGGCGAACCGTTGGAGTTAGTTCGGATCTGACGAAAAATTCATGGTCAGGAATGAAGTGAACTACAAAAAAGGTCCAGTGACTTTTTGCTCTATCTTTCATTGTTAAGCGACAAAACGCTCGAATATTTGACATTCCAGAGATTTTTTCGTTAAAAATAATGTTTCGAGCCCAATAGCGGCCGAACCGTTGGTTGTAGCTCAAATCTGATTGATCCATCAAATTAGAAAATTGCGCGTTCTACAGAAAAGGTTCAGTAACTTTTTACCCTATCTCCATTGGTTTGGCCGGAAAACGTGATTATGTGCAATTTTTGTGTAACTTTTACGTGAAAATTTCGTTTATGGGGTCGATAGCGGCGAAACCATTGGTCGGAGGTAAAAAAAAACAAAGATTAGATTTAGGAAATAATATCCTCTACAAAAAAGGTCAAGTGACTTTTTACTATATCTCCATTAGTTTGACCGCAAAACGCGATTAAGTGAAAATATTTGGAAATTTTCGCCTACAAATTTACATTCCGGGCTTGATAGCGGCTAAACGGTTGGTCGTAGCTCAAAACAAATTTTCAGTGAGATTTAGGAAATCACGTCATCTACAAAAAAAAGATCAGTAACATTTTCCCCTATCCTCAACGGTTTGGCCGCATAACGCGTTTTAAAGTTTTGATTTTTTGAGTTTTACGTGAGATTTTGTTTTCTGGGCTCTATTTCAGACAAAATCTTAGTTCTAGCCCAGATTAAATATTTGATTTTAATACAAAATAAATGCGATCTACACAAAAGGTCTAGTGACCTTTTACTCTATCTTCCATGATTTAGCCGTAAAACGTGATTATATTGAAAATTTCACTTAAAAACTTAATTTTTCTTGCTCGATAGTGGCCGAACCGTTGGCCCTAGCTTAAATGTAAAACTTTTTGTAAGTAGCTATTGATAGGATCTACAAAAAAAGCCCAGCTGCTTTTTATCATTTATCTGTCCGTAAGCCTGATAAATGCTCTAAATGGCTAATTCTTTGTCGTCCACTTTTAGGTGTTTTAAATTTTGCCCCCCCCCCCCCACATCGGGAGTTGGCTGAGCGTTAGACAGAGTGTTTTTTTTTATTTTATTTTATGAAGTATTAGTTCATTTTCAAAACTCTGGCGTGGAATGATAATTTCCGAAGTAATTTAAACCCCTTGATCAACGTTTTATTTTGATAAAAATTACTGTACACATGTTCTCGTAGCACAGAAGCACATTTCCCAGAAAATTACCACGCGCTCTTATAACCCCCGATAACATTAACCCCCCTCCCGAGAATTTCCTGGTTGATGAACTCCTGATTAAATTAAACCCCCTGATCAACTTAATAATCTGATAAAGGTACTTTTACATTTATTTACACAACAGCTGACCAGTGCAGACTTTTATCCCAAGTGTTGTACCGACTAAACTAGAGATCGTAGCTCAAATCCGAGGGTAAAGTCGGAAGACAAAATTAAATTTCCGACAAGAAAGGTGCAGTCACTTTTTGTCGTATCTCTAACGGTTAACCCGTGAAATGCCATTAAAGTCAAAACTTTGATTAGAACTGAAAAATTCAATAAAATAGGTCCAATTTAATTCCGAATTCCGCTTATCCCCGAATCTGGCCAACACCCGAAAGGGGGCCTGGGGTGTTTCATTAACCCCCGATAACATTACCCCCCCGGGATTTCCTAGTATGACCAGATAACCTCCTAAATAAATGAAACGCCCTGATGTGTTAACCCCCGTGGTAACTTTAAACCCCCCCCAAGGAATTTCCTGTCATGATCTCATGTCCGAATCTTACCACTCATCAAATCTCTTAACCCCCCCAGGGAATTTCCTGGCATGACCTCATGTCCGAATTTTACCACTCACCAAATCTCTTAACCCCCCTTGGGAAGTTCCTGGTATGACCAGATAACCCCCTGATGTCTTAACCCCCGGTAACGCTAAACCCCCCAGGGAATTTCCTGGCATGACCTCATGTCCGAATTTTACCAATCACCAAATACCTCTTATCCCCGAATTTGCAAGCGTACATCATGGGGGCCTGGGGGCGTAGCCCCCAGCGAGCCGAAGGCGAGTCCCATATATATACAGCCGCATATGTAACTGACTGACTCACTCACTGATAGGGTATACAAATTCTAACCCACTTCTAGAAGTGCTGGAAACACCGGATTTTGCACACACCTAGCTGGAATCTCCAAACCACCGGGAAAAGTCTGAAAACCGGAAATTTTTAATTTTGAACCCCTCAAAAAAATTCGTGAAGTGACCCCTTTTTGCCCTTGCAGGCTTTCCTTTGAAGCCCGATAGCGGGCGAACTGTTGGAGCTAGCTTCGATCTGACGAAAAATTCATGGTCAGGAATTAAGTGAACTACAAAAAAGGTCCAGTGACTTTTTGCTATATCTCCATCGGTTTGGCCGCAAAACGAGATTGGATTAAAATATTTAGAAATTTTCGCCCAAAAATTTACCTTTCGGGCTCGATAGCGGCTAAACGGTTGGTCGTAGCTCAAAACAAATTTTCAAAGGGATTTAGCAAATTGCGTGATCTACAAAAAAAGGTTAAATAACATTTTGCCCTATCATCAACGGTTTGGCCGCATTACGCGTTTTAAAGTATCGATTTTTTTTAGTTTTACGTGAAATATTGTTTTCTGGGCTCCGCGTTAGCGGAACCTTTAAAGTTAGGGTAGAATAAAAATCGCATTTTAATACAAAACAATGAGGTCTACAAAAAAGGTCAAGTGACTTTTTCGCTCTCTCTCCATTGGTTTGGCTGCAAAACGCGTTTGAACAAAATTTTCTTTTCGATTTTTCAACAATATTTTACTCCTGATCCGATCGCGACCGAACGATCATCAATAGTACAAATGTTTTTCCTTTGTCTGTTAGAAAATGAGGAGATCTACAAAAAAGGTCCTTTGCATGTTTCCCGTATCTTTAACGGTTAACCAGAAAATCGGAATAATATAAAATTAATAGATAGGGACGGATTGCAGTTTTTACTGTGCAGACTTTTAGTAAATAATAAATAGCGGCCGAACTAGAGGTTATATCAAAATTCTGAGGGCAGAACACCCAAAACAAAAAAACTTTGTTTTTGGGGTCGATAGCGGCGAAACAATTGGTCGTAGCTCAAAACAAATTTTTAACAGTATTTATGAAATTGCGTGATCTACAAAAAATGTTCAGTAACATTTTGCCCTATCCTCAACGGTTTGGCCGCATAAAATAAACGCGTTTTAAAGTATTGATTTTTTAAGTTTTACGTGATATTTTTCAACTGCCCAGTGCAGTCTTCTGTCCTAAGCTCTGTACTGCCTAAATTATAGGTCGTAGCTTAAATCTGATGGCATAATCGAAAAACAAAATCAAATTTCCGACAAGAAAGGTCCAGTCACTTTTTCTCGTATCTCTAACGGTTTAGCCGCAAAATGCCCTTAAATTCAAAACTTTGGTTAAATCTGGATAATTGATAAAATAGGTCTTCTTTTAACTTCAAAATCCCTAATCTAATGCTCGGACATAAACTTTCCCCGAATACCGCTAATCCAGTTAACGAGTGAATATACCCCACATTAGAAATTGGCTGAACGTTAGCTAAGCTTCAATAGTAGATAGGGACAAAGTGAATTTTTATTATTTTCACAGACACAACATCTTCTAAAATAGGCCCATGTGTCATTAACCACAGATAACATTAACCCCCCCTCGGAAAATTCCTGGTATGACCAGATAACCTCGAGGGTAACCTAAACCCCCTGTTGTCTTAACCCCCGGTAACATTAAACCCCCTCCCAGGGAATTTTTCCATTCATGACTAGATAAACTCCTGAGTAATGAAACCCCCTGAGATGTTTTAACCCACGGTAACATTAGTCCCCCCCCGGGAATATACTGGCTTGACCTCATGTCCGAATTTTACCAATCACCAAATCTCTTAACCCCCCTCCGGGAATTTCCTGGTATAACCAGATACAATTCTGAGTAAATTAACCCCCCTGATTTCTTAACCTCTGTTAACATAAACCCCCCCAGGGAATTTTCTGGCATGACCTCATGTCCGAATTTTACCAAACACCAAATCGCTCCTAACCCCGAATTTGCAAGCGTACATCATATTTACCAATCACCAAATCTCTTAAACCCCCCGCGGGAATTGCCTGGTATGACCAGATAACCTCCTGAGTAATTTAAACCCCCTGATGTCTTAACCCCCTGGTAACATGAAATCCCCCCAGGGAATTTCCTGGCATGACCTCATGTCCAAATTTTACCAATCACAAAATCCCCCTTATCCCCGAATTTGCAAGCGTTTACTTTGGGGGCCTGGGGGCGTAGCCCCCAGCGAGCCGAAGGCGAGTCTAATATACTATACAGCCGCATGTGAAACTGACTGACTGACTCACTGATATATAGATACAAATTCTAACATAGTTCTAGAAGTGCTGGAAACTTGAAATTTTGCATGCAGGTACCTTTTGCAATATGACCCGGAGGAAAAGTCTGAAAACTAGACATTTTTACTTTTAAACCCCTCAAAAAAAATTATTAAAAAAACGCGCATTTTTTATCCTTGCAGGCCTTTTTTGTAAGCCCGATAGCGGGCGAACCGTTGGAGTTAGTTCGGATCTGACGAAAAATTCATGGTCAGGAATGAAGTGAACTACAAAAAAGGTCCAGTGACTTTTTGCTCTATCTTTCATTGTTAAGCGACAAAACGCTCGAATATTTGACATTCCAGAGATTTTTTTCGTTAAAAATAATGTTTCGAGCCCAATAGCGGCCGAACCGTTGGTTGTAGCTCAAATCTGATTGATCCATCAAATTAGAAAATTGCGCGTTCTACAGAAAAGGTTCAGTAACTTTTTACCCTATCTCCATTGGTTTGGCCGGAAAACGTGATTATGTGCAATTTTTGTGTAACTTTTACGTGAAAATTTCGTTTATGGGGTCGATAGCGGCGAAACCATTGGTCGGAGGTAAAAAAAAACAAAGATTAGATTTAGGAAATAATATCCTCTACAAAAAAGGTCAAGTGACTTTTTACTATATCTCCATTAGTTTGACCGCAAAACGCGATTAAGTGAAAATATTTGGAAATTTTCGCCTACAAATTTACATTCCGGGCTTGATAGCGGCTAAACGGTTGGTCGTAGCTCAAAACAAATTTTCAGTGAGATTTAGGAAATCACGTCATCTACAAAAAAAGATCAGTAACATTTTCCCCTATCCTCAACGGTTTGGCCGCATAACGCGTTTTAAAGTTTTGATTTTTTGAGTTTTTACGTGAGATTTTGTTTTCTGGGCTCTATTTCAGACAAAATCTTAGTTTCTAAGCCCAGATTAAATATTTGATTTTAATACAAAATAATGCGATCTACACAAAAGGTCTAGTGACCTTTTACTCTATCTTCCATGATTTAGCCGTAAAAACGTGATTATATTGAAAATTTCACTTAAAAACTTAATTTTCTTGCTCGATAGTGGCCGAACCGTTGGCCCTAGCTTAAATGTAAAACTTTTTGTAAGTAGCTATTGATAGGATCTACAAAAAAAGCCCAGCTGCTTTTTATCATTTATCTGTCCGTAAGCCTGATAAATGCTCTAAATGGCTAATTCTTTGTCGTCACTTTTAGGTGTTTTAAAATTTTGCCCCCCCCCCCCACATCGGGAGTTGGCTGAGCGTTAGACAGAGTGTTTTTTTTATTTTATTTTATGAAGTATTAGTTCATTTTCAAAACTCTGGCGTGGAATGATAATTTCCGAAGTAATTTAAAACCCCTTGATCAACGTTTTATTTTGATAAAAATTACTGTACACATGTTCTCGTAGCACAGAAGCACATTTCCCAGAAAATTACCACGCGCTCTTATAACCCCCGATAACATTAACCCCCCTCCCGAGAATTTCCTGGTTGATGAACTCCTGATTAAATTAAACCCCCTGATCAACTTAATAATCTGATAAAGGTACTTTTACATTTATTTACACAACAGCTGACCAGTGCAGACTTTTATCCCAAGTGTTGTACCGACTAAACTAGAGATCGTAGCTCAAATCCGAGGGTAAAGTCGGAAGACAAAATTAAATTTCCGACAAGAAAGGTGCAGTCACTTTTTGTCGTATCTCTAACGGTTAACCCGTGAAATGCCATTAAAGTCAAAACTTTGATTAGAACTGAAAAATTCAATAAAATAGGTCCAATTTAATTCCGAATTCCGCTTATCCCCGAATCTGGCCAACACCCGAAAGGGGGCCTGGGGTGTTTCATTAACCCCCGATAACATTACCCCCCCCGGGATTTCCTAGTATGACCAGATAACCTCCTAAATAAATGAAACGCCCTGATGTGTTAACCCCCGTGGTAACTTTAAAAACCCCCCCCAAGGAATTTCCTGTCATGATCTCATGTCCGAATCTTACCACTCATCAAATCTCTTAACCCCCCCAGGGAATTTCCTGGCATGACCTCATGTCCGAATTTTACCACTCACCAAATCTCTTAACCCCCCTTGGGAAGTTCCTGGTATGACCAGATAACCCCCTGATGTCTTAACCCCCGGTAACGCTAAACCCCCCAGGGAATTTCCTGGCATGACCTCATGTCCGAATTTTACCAATCACCAAATACCTCTTATCCCCGAATTTGCAAGCGTACATCATGGGGGCCTGGGGGCGTAGCCCCCAGCGAGCCGAAGGCGAGTCCCATATATATACAGCCGCATGTGTAACTGACTCACTGACTGACACATAGGTAATACTAATTCTAACATACTTCCAGAAGTGCTGGAAACGTGAAATTTTGCACGCACGTCGCACGTATCTTCAAACCTCCGGGAAAAGTCTGAAAACCTGATTTTTTTACTTTTGAACCCCTCAAAAAAATTCCCGAACGGACCTCTGTTTTGCCCTAGCAGGCTTTCCTTTGAAGCCCGATAGCGGGCGAACCGTCGGAGCTAGCTTCGATCTGACGAAAAATTCATGGTCAGGAATGATGTGAACTACAAAAAAGGTCCAGTGATCTTTTGCTCTATCTCAATTGGTTTGGCCGCAAAACGCGATTACATTAAAATATTTTGAAATTTTCGCCTAAAAATTTACCTTTCGGGCTCGATAGCGGCCAAACGGTTGGTCGTAGCTCAAAACAAATTTTCAATGGGATTTAGCAAATTGCGTGATCTACAAGAAAGGTCATGTAACATTTTGCCCTATCCTCAATGGTTTGGCCGCATCACGCGTTTGAATGTATCGATTTTTTACGTTTTACGTGAGATATTGTTTTCTGGGCTCTGTGTTAGCGAAACCTTTGAAGTTAGGGTAGAATAAAAATCGCAATTTAATACGAAACAATGTGTTCTACAAAAAAGGTCTAGTGACATTTTACTCTATCTTCCATGGTTTAGTCGTAAAACGTGATTATGTTGAAAATTTCACTCAAAAACTTACCTTCTGGGCTCGATATTGGCCGAACCGTTAGCCCTAGCTTAAATGTAAAATTTTTTGTAACTAGCTATTCATAGGATCTAAAAAAAAAGATTCAGCAGCTTTCTATCGTTTATCTTTCCGTAAGCCTGATAAATGCTCTAAATGACAAATTCTTCGTCGTTACTTTTAGGTGTTTTAAATTTTTCAACTTTAATTAGTGCGCTTCATGATGGTTCCAGCTTGACCTTGTATTACTACGTTAACGAGTGACTAAAACCCCCCTCCACGTCGGGAGTTGGCTGAGCGTTAGTGAAGTTTCAATAGTAGATAGGGACAGAGTGTTTTTTATTATGTTCAAAGACACAACACCCTCTAAAATAGGCCCACGTGTGTCATTAACCCCTTGTAACATTAACCCCCCCCTCCGGGAATTTATTCATATGACCAGAAAATATCCTGACTAAATTAAACCCCCTGATGTCTTAACCCTCTTTAACATTACCCCCCCTGGAATTTTCTTGCATTACCAGATAACATCCTGAGTAAATTAAACCCCCTGATGTGTTAACCCCCCGGTAACATTAACCCCCCCCCCCAGGGAATTTCCTGGTTTGACTAGATAATCTCCTGATGATATTAAACCAACTGTTCAACTTAAAATATTGCCTTTTAAGGTCTGTTTTTATTACGTTTATAATAAACAATTTACGATAGCTGACCTGTGCAAACTTTTCTTCCGAGCTCATTCCTGGCTAAACCAAAGTTCGCAGCTAAAATCTGACGACGGAATCGAAACATAAAATTAAATTTCCGACAGGAAAGGTCCAGTTACTTTTTCTCGTATCTCTAACGGTTAAGCCGCAAAACGCCCTCAAAGTCAAAAGTTTGGGTAAATCCGGAAAATTAAACTATGGTATACATACGTCCTCTGACTTTGGTTAAAAACCATATTCTTCTTGTCTCCAAATTTCACGAACACATAACTTAACTCTTCTACCACATCAATTGATTAATATTATACACCACACATCTTTTGGCTGAGCGTTAGCGAAGCATTACGACCCGTAAGATTCTCGAGAACGGATACATAAAATTTGGAAACTTCACGTCTGAATTTAATCAATCACCGAACTACGCTTATCCCCGAATTTAGCCAACACCCAAATGGGGGCCTGGGGGCGTAGCCCCCAGCGAGCCGAAGGCGAGTCTAATATATATACAGCCGCATGTGATACTGACTCACTCACTGACTGACATATATATACAAATTCTAACATACTTCTAGAAGTGCTGGAAACTTGAAATTTGGCATGCAGGTACCTTTTGCAATATGACCCACAGGAAAAGTCTGAAAACCGGATATTTTTACTTTTTAAACCCGTCAAAAAAATTAAAAACCGGTTGAAACTGGTTAAAATCTGGTGTAGTTTTTTGCTTTAGAGCCGTCTAGCGAATAAACCGTTGGTCGTAGCTCAAATCTAATTTTTGAAGGGATTTAGCGAATTGTCTGATCTACAAAATAGACACATTAGATTTTCCCACATCTCTACCGATCAACCCGTAAAATGCTTCCAAAATCGAAAATTTTGTCGAATTTTGGCAATTTTCGCTTGTAGACTTTTGTTTGAGGCTCTGTAGCGCCTAAACCGTAGGTCGTAGCTCGGATCTGACGAAAAAACGCTAGTGTGGAGTGAAGTGAACTACAAAAAAGGTCCAGTGACTTTTTACTATATTTCCCTTAGTTTGACCGCAAAACGCGATTAAGTGAAAATATTGGACATTTTCGCCTAAAAATTTACATTCCGGGCTTGATAGCGGCTAAACGGTTGGTCGTAACTCAAAACAAATTTTAAACGGGATTTAGGAAATCACGTGATCTACAGAAAAGGTTCAGTGACTTCGGGAGTTGGCTGAGCGTTAGCTAAGCGTCCAATAGTAGATAGGGACAGAGGAATATTTATTATGTTCACAGACACAATACCCTCTAAAAAAGGCCCAAGTGTGTCATTAACCCCCGGTAATATTAACCCCCCCCCCGGGGATTTCCTGGTATGACCTGATAACCTCCTGTACATTCAACCCCCTGATGTGTTAACCCCCCTGGTAACATTAAACCCCCCCAGGGAATTTCCTGCCATGACCTCATGTCCGAATTTTAACCAGTCACCAAATCTCTTAACCCCCCCCCCTGGGAAGATCCTGGTATGACCAGATAACCCCCTGGAGACTTATCCCCCGGTAACGTTAACCCCCCCTGGGAATTTGTTCATATGACCAGACAATATCCTGACGAAATTAAACCCCCTCTTGTCTTAACCTCCTTAACATTAATCACCCACCCAGGGAATTTCTCGCCTTGACTAGATAGTCTCCTGGTGATATTAAACCCCCTGTTCGACTTAAAATACTGCCTTGAGGTCGGTTTTTATTATGTTTATACTAAACAATTCAAGATAGCTGACCCGTGCAGACTTTTCTCCCGAGCTCATTTCTGGCTAAACCATAGGTCGTAGATCAGATCTGAGGGCACAATCGAAAGACAAAATTAAATTTCCAACAAGAAAGGTCCAGT
Source organism: Homalodisca vitripennis (assembly GCF_021130785.1). Classification (NCBI taxonomy): domain Eukaryota; kingdom Metazoa; phylum Arthropoda; class Insecta; order Hemiptera; family Cicadellidae; genus Homalodisca; species Homalodisca vitripennis. The sequence goes on along the minus strand of NC_060214.1, from coordinate 11,317,384 downwards.
CACTTTTTGTCGTATCTCTAACGGTTTAACCGCAAAATGCCCTCAAAGTCAAAAGTTTTTACGAATCCGGAAAAAAATCTATGAAAAAGGTCAATTTTTAAATCTCTTGTCATTTACTTAATGTCCGGACTTAACCAGTCACCGAATTCCGCTTATCCCCGAATTTGCAAGCGTTTACTTTGGGGGCCTGGGGGCGTAGCCCCCAGCGAGCCGAAGGCGAGTCTAATATACTATACAGCCGCATGTGAAACTGACTGACTGACTCACTGATATATAGATACAAATTCTAACATAGTTCTAGAAGTGCTGGAAACTTGAAATTTTGCATGCAGGTACCTTTTGCAATATGACCCGGAGGAAAAGTCTGAAAACTAGACATTTTTACTTTTAAACCCCTCAAAAAAAATTATTAAAAAAACGCGCATTTTTTATCCTTGCAGGCCTTTTTTGTAAGCCCGATAGCGGGCGAACCGTTGGAGTTAGTTCGGATCTGACGAAAAATTCATGGTCAGGAATGAAGTGAACTACAAAAAAGGTCCAGTGACTTTTTTGCTCTATCTTTCATTGTTAAGCGACAAAACGCTCGAATATTTGACATTCCAGAGATTTTTTCGTTAAAAATAATGTTTCGAGCCCAATAGCGGCCGAACCGTTGGTTGTAGCTCAAATCTGATTGATCCATCAAATTAGAAAATTGCGCGTTCTACAGAAAAGGTTCAGTAACTTTTTACCCTATCTCCATTGGTTTGGCCGGAAAACGTGATTATGTGCAATTTTTGTGTAACTTTTACGTGAAAATTTCGTTTATGGGGTCGATAGCGGCGAAACCATTGGTCGGAGGTAAAAAAAAAACAAAGATTAGATTTAGGAAATAATATCCTCTACAAAAAAGGTCAAGTGACTTTTTACTATATCTCCATTAGTTTGACCGCAAAACGCGATTAAGTGAAAATATTTGGAAATTTTCGCCTACAAATTTACATTCCGGGCTTGATAGCGGCTAAACGGTTGGTCGTAGCTCAAAACAAATTTTCAGTGAGATTTAGGAAATCACGTCATCTACAAAAAAAGATCAGTAACATTTTCCCCTATCCTCAACGGTTTGGCCGCATAACGCGTTTTAAAGTTTTGATTTTTTGAGTTTTACGTGAGATTTTGTTTTCTGGGCTCTATTTCAGACAAAATCTTAGTTCTAGCCCAGATTAAATATTTGATTTTAATACAAAATAATGCGATCTACACAAAAGGTCTAGTGACCTTTTACTCTATCTTCCATGATTTAGCCGTAAAACGTGATTATATTGAAAATTTCACTTAAAAACTTAATTTTCTTGCTCGATAGTGGCCGAACCGTTGGCCCTAGCTTAAATGTAAAACTTTTTGTAAGTAGCTATTGATAGGATCTACAAAAAAAGCCCAGCTGCTTTTTATCATTTATCTGTCCGTAAGCCTGATAAATGCTCTAAATGGCTAATTCTTTGTCGTCACTTTTAGGTGTTTTTAAATTTTGCCCCCCCCCCCCCCCCACATCGGGAGTTGGCTGAGCGTTAGACAGAGTGTTTTTTTTATTTTATTTTATGAAGTATTAGTTCATTTTCAAAACTCTGGCGTGGAATGATAATTTCCGAAGTAATTTAAACCCCTTGATCAACGTTTTATTTTGATAAAAATTACTGTAACACATGTTCTCGTAGCACAGAAGCACATTTCCCAGAAAATTACCACGCGCTCTTATAACCCCCGATAACATTAACCCCCCTCCCGAGAATTTCCTGGTTGATGAACTCCTGATTAAATTAAACCCCCTGATCAACTTAATAATCTGATAAAGGTACTTTTACATTTATTTACACAACAGCTGACCAGTGCAGACTTTTATCCCAAGTGTTGTACCGACTAAACTAGAGATCGTAGCTCAAATCCGAGGGTAAAGTCGGAAGACAAAATTAAATTTCCGACAAGAAAGGTGCAGTCACTTTTTGTCGTATCTCTAACGGTTTAACCCGTGAAATGCCATTAAAGTCAAAACTTTGATTAGAACTGAAAAATTCAATAAAATAGGTCCAATTTAATTCCGAATTCCGCTTATCCCCGAATCTGGCCAACACCCGAAAGGGGGCCTGGGGTGTTTCATTAACCCCCGATAACATTACCCCCCCCGGGATTTCCTAGTATGACCAGATAACCTCCTAAATAAATGAAACGCCCTGATGTGTTAACCCCCGGTGGTAACTTTAAACCCCCCCCAAGGAATTTCCTGTCATGATCTCATGTCCGAATCTTACCACTCATCAAATCTCTTAACCCCCCCAGGGAATTTCCTGGCATGACCTCATGTCCGAATTTTACCACTCACCAAATCTCTTAACCCCCCTTGGGAAGTTCCTTGGTATGACCAGATAACCCCCTGATGTCTTAACCCCCGGTAACGCTAAACCCCCCAGGGAATTTCCTGGCATGACCTCATGTCCGAATTTTACCAATCACCAAATACCTCTTATCCCCGAATTTGCAAGCGTACATCATGGGGGCCTGGGGGCGTAGCCCCCAGCGAGCCGAAGGCGAGTCCCATATATATACAGCCGCATATGTAACTGACTGACTCACTCACTGATAGGGTATACAAATTCTAACCCACTTCTAGAAGTGCTGGAAACACCGGATTTTGCACACACCTAGCTGGAATCTCCAAAACCACCGGGAAAAGTCTGAAAACCGGAAATTTTTAATTTTGAACCCCTCAAAAAAATTCGTGAAGTGACCCCTTTTTGCCCTTGCAGGCTTTCCTTTGAAGCCCGATAGCGGGCGAACTGTTGGAGCTAGCTTCGATCTGACGAAAAAATTCATGGTCAGGAATTAAGTGAACTACAAAAAAGGTCCAGTGACTTTTTGCTATATCTCCATCGGTTTGGCCGCAAAACGAGATTGGATTAAAATATTTAGAAATTTTCGCCCAAAAATTTACCTTTCGGGCTCGATAGCGGCTAAACGGTTGGTCGTAGCTCAAAACAAATTTTCAAAGGGATTTAGCAAATTGCGTGATCTACAAAAAAGGTTAAATAACATTTTGCCCTATCATCAACGGTTTGGCCGCATTACGCGTTTTTAAAGTATCGATTTTTTTAGTTTTACGTGAAATATTGTTTTCTGGGCTCCGCGTTAGCGGAACCTTTAAAGTTAGGGTAGAATAAAAATCGCATTTTAATACAAAACAATGAGGTCTACAAAAAAGGTCAAGTGACTTTTCGCTCTCTCTCCATTGGTTTGGCTGCAAAACGCGTTTTGAACAAAATTTTCTTTTCGATTTTTCAACAATATTTTACTCCTGATCCGATCGCGACCGAACGATCATCAATAGTACAAATGTTTTTCCTTTGTCTGTTAGAAAATGAGGAGATCTACAAAAAAGGTCCTTTGCATGTTTCCCGTATCTTTAAACGGTTAACCAGAAAATCGGAATAATATAAAATTAATAGATAGGGACGGATTGCAGTTTTTACTGTGCAGACTTTTAGTAAATAATAAATAGCGGCCGAACTAGAGGTTATATCAAAATTCTGAGGGCAGAACACCCAAAACAAAAAAACTTTGTTTTTGGGGTCGATAGCGGCGAAACAATTGGTCGTAGCTCAAAACAAATTTTTAACAGTATTTATGAAATTGCGTGATCTACAAAAAATGTTCAGTAACATTTTGCCCTATCCTCAACGGTTTGGCCGCATAACGCGTTTTAAAGTATTGATTTTTTAAGTTTTACGTGATATTTTTCAACTGCCCAGTGCAGTCTTCTGTCCTAAGCTCTGTACTGCCTAAATTATAGGTCGTAGCTTAAATCTGATGGCATAATCGAAAAACAAAATCAAATTTCCGACAAGAAAGGTCCAGTCACTTTTTCTCGTATCTCTAACGGTTTAGCCGCAAAATGCCCTTAAATTCAAAACTTTGGTTAAATCTGGATAATTGATAAAATAGGTCTTCTTTTAACTTCAAAATCCCTAATCTAATGCTCGGACATAAACTTTCCCCGAATACCGCTAATCCAGTTAACGAGTGAATATACCCCACATTAGAAATTGGCTGAACGTTAGCTAAGCTTCAATAGTAGATAGGGACAAAGTGAATTTTTATTATTTTCACAGACACAACATCTTCTAAAATAGGCCCATGTGTCATTAACCACAGATAACATTAACCCCCCCTCGGAAAATTCCTGGTATGACCAGATAACCTCGAGGGTAACCTAAACCCCCTGTTGTCTTAACCCCCGGTAACATTAAACCCCCTCCCAGGGAATTTTTCCATTCATGACTAGATAAACTCCTGAGTAATGAAACCCCCTGAGATGTTTTAACCCACGGTAACATTAGTCCCCCCCCGGGAATATACTGGCTTGACCTCATGTCCGAATTTTACCAATCACCAAATCTCTTAACCCCCCTCCGGGAATTTCCTGGTATAACCAGATACAATTCTGAGTAAATTAACCCCCCTGATTTCTTAACCTCTGTTAACATAAACCCCCCCAGGGAATTTTCTGGCATGACCTCATGTCCGAATTTTACCAAACACCCAAATCGCTCCTAACCCCGAATTTGCAAGCGTACATCATATTTACCAATCACCAAATCTCTTAAACCCCCCGCGGGAATTGCCTGGTATGACCAGATAACCTCCTGAGTAATTTAAACCCCCTGATGTCTTAACCCCCTGGTAACATGAAATCCCCCCAGGGAATTTCCTGGCATGACCTCATGTCCAAATTTTACCAATCACAAAATCCCCCTTATCCCCGAATTTGCAAGCGTTTTACTTTGGGGGCCTGGGGGCGTAGCCCCCAGCGAGCCGAAGGCGAGTCTAATATACTATACAGCCGCATGTGAAACTGACTGACTGACTCACTGATATATAGATACAAATTCTAACATAGTTCTAGAAGTGCTGGAAACTTGAAATTTTGCATGCAGGTACCTTTTGCAATATGACCCGGAGGAAAAGTCTGAAAACTAGACATTTTTACTTTTAAACCCCTCAAAAAAAATTATTAAAAAAACGCGCATTTTTTATCCTTGCAGGCCTTTTTTGTAAGCCCGATAGCGGGCGAACCGTTGGAGTTAGTTCGGATCTGACGAAAAATTCATGGTCAGGAATGAAGTGAACTACAAAAAAGGTCCAGTGACTTTTTGCTCTATCTTTCATTGTTAAGCGACAAAACGCTCGAATATTTGACATTCCAGAGATTTTTTCGTTAAAAATAATGTTTCGAGCCCAATAGCGGCCGAACCGTTGGTTGTAGCTCAAATCTGATTGATCCATCAAATTAGAAAATTGCGCGTTCTACAGAAAAGGTTCAGTAACTTTTTACCCTATCTCCATTGGTTTGGCCGGAAAACGTGATTATGTGCAATTTTTGTGTAACTTTTTACGTGAAAATTTCGTTTATGGGGTCGATAGCGGCGAAACCATTGGTCGGAGGTAAAAAAAAACAAAGATTAGATTTAGGAAAATAATATCCTCTACAAAAAAGGTCAAGTGACTTTTTACTATATCTCCATTAGTTTGACCGCAAAAACGCGATTAAGTGAAAATATTTGGAAATTTTCGCCTACAAATTTACATTCCGGGCTTGATAGCGGCTAAACGGTTGGTCGTAGCTCAAAACAAATTTTCAGTGAGATTTAGGAAATCACGTCATCTACAAAAAAAGATCAGTAACATTTTCCCCTATCCTCAACGGTTTTGGGCCGCATAACGCGTTTTAAAGTTTTGATTTTTTTGAGTTTTACGTGAGATTTTGTTTTCTGGGCTCTATTTCAGACAAAATCTTAGTTCTAGCCCAGATTAAATATTTGATTTTAATACAAAATAATGCGATCTACACAAAAGGTCTAGTGACCTTTTACTCTATCTTCCATGATTTAGCCGTAAAAACGTGATTATATTGAAAATTTCACTTAAAAACTTAATTTTCTTGCTCGATAGTGGCCGAACCGTTGGCCCTAGCTTAAATGTAAAACTTTTTGTAAGTAGCTATTGATAGGATCTACAAAAAAAGCCCAGCTGCTTTTTATCATTTATCTGTCCGTAAGCCTGATAAATGCTCTAAATGGCTAATTCTTTGTCGTCACTTTTAGGTGTTTTTAAATTTTGTGCCCCCCCCCCCACATCGGGAGTTGGCTGAGCGTTAGACAGAGTGTTTTTTTATTTTATTTTATGAAGTATTAGTTCATTTTTCAAAACTCTGGCGTGGAATGATAATTTCCGAAGTAATTTAAACCCCTTGATCAACGTTTTATTTTGATAAAAATTACTGTACACATGTTCTCGTAGCACAGAAGCACATTTCCCAGAAAATTACCACGCGCTCTTATAACCCCCGATAACATTAAACCCCCCTCCCGAGAATTTCCTGGTTGATGAACTCCTGATTAAATTAAACCCCCTGATCAACTTAATAATCTGATAAAGGTACTTTTACATTTATTTACACAACAGCTGACCAGTGCAGACTTTTATCCCAAGTGTTGTACCGACTAAACTAGAGATCGTAGCTCAAATCCGAGGGTAAAGTCGGAAGACAAAATTAAATTTCCGACAAGAAAGGTGCAGTCACTTTTTGTCGTATCTCTAACGGTTAACCCGTGAAAATGCCATTAAAGTCAAAACTTTGATTAGAACTGAAAAATTCAATAAAATAGGTCCAATTTAATTCCGAATTCCGCTTAATCCCCGAATCTGGCCAACACCCGAAAGGGGGCCTGGGGTGTTTCATTAACCCCCGATAACATTACCCCCCCCCGGGATTTCCTAGTATGACCAGATAACCTCCTAAATAAATGAAACGCCCTGATGTGTTAACCCCGTGGTAACTTTAAACCCCCCCCAAGGAATTTCCTGTCATGATCTCATGTCCGAATCTTACCACTCATCAAATCTCTTAACCCCCCCAGGGAATTTCCTGGCATGACCTCATGTCCGAATTTTACCACTCACCAAATCTCTTAACCCCCCTTGGGAAGTTCCTGGTATGACCAGATAACCCCCTGATGTCTTAACCCCCGGTAACGCTAAACCCCCCAGGGAATTTCCTGGCATGACCTCATGTCCGAATTTTACCAATCACCAAATACCTCTTATCCCCGAATTTGCAAGCGTACATCATGGGGGCCTGGGGGCGTAGCCCCCAGCGAGCCGAAGGCGAGTCCCATATATATACAGCCGCATGTGTAACTGACTCACTGACTGACACATAGGTAATACTAATTCTAACATACTTCCAGAAGTGCTGGAAACGTGAAATTTTGCACGCACGTCGCACGTATCTTCAAACCTCCGGGAAAAGTCTGAAAACCTGATTTTTTTACTTTTGAACCCCTCAAAAAAATTCCCGAACGGACCTCTGTTTTGCCCTAGCAGGCTTTCCTTTGAAGCCCGATAGCGGGCGAACCGTCGGAGCTAGCTTCGATCTGACGAAAAATTCATGGTCAGGAATGATGTGAACTACAAAAAAGGTCCAGTGATCTTTTGCTCTATCTCAATTGGTTTGGCCGCAAAACGCGATTACATTAAAATATTTTGAAATTTTCGCCTAAAAATTTACCTTTCGGGCTCGATAGCGGCCAAACGGTTGGTCGTAGCTCAAAACAAATTTTCAATGGGATTTAGCAAATTGCGTGATCTACAAGAAAGGTCATGTAACATTTTGCCCTATCCTCAATGGTTTGGCCGCATCACGCGTTTGAATGTATCGATTTTTTACGTTTTACGTGAGATATTGTTTTCTGGGCTCTGTGTTAGCGAAACCTTTGAAGTTTAGGGTAGAATAAAAATCGCAATTTAATACGAAACAATGTGTTCTACAAAAAAAGGTCTAGTGACATTTTACTCTATCTTCCATGGTTTAGTCGTAAAACGTGATTATGTTGAAAATTTCACTCAAAAACTTACCTTCTGGGCTCGATATTGGCCGAACCGTTAGCCCTAGCTTAAATGTAAAATTTTTTGTAACTAGCTATTCATAGGATCTAAAAAAAAAGATTCAGCAGCTTTCTATCGTTTATCTTTCCGTAAGCCTGATAAATGCTCTAAATGACAAATTCTTCGTCGTTACTTTTAGGTGTTTTAAATTTTTCAACTTTAATTAGTGCGCTTCATGATGGTTCCAGCTTGACCTTGTATTACTACGTTAACGAGTGACTAAAACCCCCCTCCACGTCGGGAGTTGGCTGAGCGTTAGTGAAGTTTCAATAGTAGATAGGGACAGAGTGTTTTTTATTATGTTCAAAGACACAACACCCTCTAAAATAGGCCCACGTGTGTCATTAACCCCTTGTAACATTAACCCCCCCCTCCGGGAATTTATTCATATGACCAGAAAATATCCTGACTAAATTAAACCCCCTGATGTCTTAACCCTCTTTAACATTAACCCCCCCTGGAATTTTTCTTGCATTACCAGATAACATCCTGAGTAAATTAAACCCCCTGATGTGTTAACCCCCCGGTAACATTAACCCCCCCCCCAGGGAATTTCCTGGTTTGACTAGATAATCTCCTGATGATATTAAACCAACTGTTCAACTTAAAATATTGCCTTTTAAGGTCTGTTTTTTATTACGTTTATAATAAACAATTTACGATAGCTGACCTGTGCAAACTTTTCTTCCGAGCTCATTCCTGGCTAAACCAAAGTTCGCAGCTAAAATCTGACGACGGAATCGAAACATAAAATTAAATTTCCGACAGGAAAGGTCCAGTTACTTTTTCTCGTATCTCTAACGGTTAAGCCGCAAAACGCCCTCAAAGTCAAAAGTTTGGGTAAATCCGGAAAATTAAACTATGGTATACATACGTCCTCTGACTTTGGTTAAAACCATATTCTTCTTGTCTCCAAATTTTCACGAACACATAACTTAACTCTTCTACCACATCAATTGATTAATATTATACACCACACATCTTTTGGCTGAGCGTTAGCGAAGCATTACGACCCGTAAGATTCTCGAGAACGGATACATAAAATTTGGAAACTTCACGTCTGAATTTAATCAATCACCGAACTACGCTTATCCCCGAATTTAGCCAACACCCAAATGGGGGCCTGGGGGCGTAGCCCCCAGCGAGCCGAAGGCGAGTCTAATATATATTACAGCCGCATGTGATACTGACTCACTCACTGACTGACATATATATACAAATTCTAACATACTTTCTAGAAGTGCTGGAAACTTGAAATTTGGCATGCAGGTACCTTTTGCAATATGACCCACAGGAAAAGTCTGAAAACCGGATATTTTTACTTTTTAACCCGTCAAAAAAATTAAAAACCGGTTGAAACTGGTTAAAATCTGGTGTAGTTTTTTGCTTTAGAGCCGTCTAGCGAATAAACCGTTGGTCGTAGCTCAAATCTAATTTTTGAAGGGATTTAGCGAATTGTCTGATCTACAAAATAGACACATTAGATTTTCCCACATCTCTACCGATCAAACCCGTAAAATGCTTCCAAAATCGAAAATTTTGTCGAATTTTGGCAATTTTCGCTTGTAGACTTTTGTTTGAGGCTCTGTAGCGCCTAAACCGTAGGTCGTAGCTCGGATCTGACGAAAAAAACGCTAGTGTGGAGTGAAGTGAACTACAAAAAAGGTCCAGTGACTTTTTACTATATTTCCCTTAGTTTGACCGCAAAACGCGATTAAGTGAAAATATTGGACATTTTCGCCTAAAAATTTACATTCCGGGCTTGATAGCGGCTAAACGGTTGGTCGTAACTCAAAACAAATTTTAAACGGGATTTAGGAAATCACGTGATCTACAGAAAAGGTTCAGTGACTTCGGGAGTTGGCTGAGCGTTAGCTAAGCGTCAATAGTAGATAGGGACAGAGGAATATTTATTATGTTCACAGACACAATACCCTCTAAAAAAGGCCCAAGTGTGTCATTAACCCCCGGTAATATTAACCCCCCCCCCGGGGATTTCCTGGTATGACCTGATAACCTCCTGTACATTCAACCCCCTGATGTGTTAACCCCCCTGGTAACATTAAACCCCCCCCAGGGAATTTCCTGCCATGACCTCATGTCCGAATTTTACCAGTCACCAAATCTCTTAACCCCCCCCCCTGGGAAGATCCTGGTATGACCAGATAACCCCCTGGAGACTTATCCCCCGGTAACGTTAACCCCCCCTGGGAATTTGTTCATATGACCAGACAATATCCTGACGAAATTAAACCCCCTCTTGTCTTAACCTCCTTAACATTAATCACCCACCCAGGGAATTTCTCGCCTTGACTAGATAGTCTCCTGGTGATATTAAACCCCCTGTTCGACTTAAAATACTGCCTTGAGGTCGGTTTTTATTATGTTTATACTAAACAATTCAAGATAGCTGACCCGTGCAGACTTTTCTCCCGAGCTCATTTCTGGCTAAACCATAGGTCGTAGATCAGATCTGAGGGCACAATCGAAAGACAAAATTAAATTTCCAACAAGAAAGGTCCAGTCACTTTTTTGTCGTATCTCTAACGGTTTAACCGCAAAATGCCCTCAAAGTCAAAAGTTTTTACGAATCCGGAAAAAAATCTATGAAAAAGGTCAATTTTTAAATCTCTTGTCATTTACTTAATGTCCGGACTTAACCAGTCACCGAATTCCGCTTATCCCCGAATTTGCAAGCGTTTACTTTGGGGGCCTGGGGGCGTAGCCCCCAGCGAGCCGAAGGCGAGTCTAATATACTATACAGCCGCATGTGAAACTGACTGACTGACTCACTGATATATAGATACAAATTCTAACATAGTTCTAGAAGTGCTGGAAACTTGAAATTTTGCATGCAGGTACCTTTTGCAATATGACCCGGAGGAAAAGTCTGAAAACTAGACATTTTTACTTTTAAACCCCTCAAAAAAAATTATTAAAAAAACGCGCATTTTTTTTATCCTTGCAGGCCTTTTTTGTAAGCCCGATAGCGGGCGAACCGTTGGAGTTAGTTCGGATCTGACGAAAAATTCATGGTCAGGAATGAAGTGAACTACAAAAAAGGTCCAGTGACTTTTTGCTCTATCTTTCATTGTTAAGCGACAAAACGCTCGAATATTTGACATTCCAGAGATTTTTTTCGTTAAAAAATAATGTTTCGAGCCCAATAGCGGCCCGAACCGTTGGTTGTAGCTCAAATCTGATTGATCCATCAAATTAGAAAATTGCGCGTTCTACAGAAAAGGTTCAGTAACTTTTTACCCTATCTCCATTGGTTTGGCCGGAAAACGTGATTATGTGCAATTTTTGTGTAACTTTTTACGTGAAAATTTCGTTTATGGGGTCGATAGCGGCGAAACCATTGGTCGGAGGTAAAAAAAAACAAAGATTAGATTTAGGAAATAATATCCTCTACAAAAAAGGTCAAGTGACTTTTTACTATATCTCCATTAGTTTGACCGCAAAACGCGATTAAGTGAAAATATTTGGAAATTTTCGCCTACAAATTTACATTCCGGGCTTGATAGCGGCTAAACGGTTGGTCGTAGCTCAAAACAAATTTTCAGTGAGATTTAGGAAATCACGTCATCTACAAAAAAAGATCAGTAACATTTTCCCCTATCCTCAACGGTTTGGCCGCATAACGCGTTTTAAAGTTTTGATTTTTTGAGTTTTACGTGAGATTTTGTTTTCTGGGCTCTATTTCAGACAAAATCTTAGTTCTAGCCCAGATTAAATATTTGATTTTAATACAAAATAATGCGATCTACACAAAAGGTCTAGTGACCTTTTACTCTATCTTCCATGATTTAGCCGTAAAACGTGATTATATTGAAAATTTCACTTAAAAACTTAATTTTCTTGCTCGATAGTGGCCGAACCGTTGGCCCTAGCTTAAATGTAAAACTTTTTGTAAGTAGCTATTGATAGGATCTACAAAAAAAAAGCCCAGCTGCTTTTTATCATTTATCTGTCCGTAAGCCTGATAAATGCTCTAAATGGCTAATTCTTTGTCGTCACTTTTAGGTGTTTTAAATTTTGCCCCCCCCCCCCCACATCGGGAGTTGGCTGAGCGTTAGACAGAGTGTTTTTTTATTTTATTTTATGAAGTATTAGTTCATTTTCAAAACTCTGGCGTGGAATGATAATTTCCGAAGTAATTTAAACCCCTTGATCAACGTTTTATTTTGATAAAATTACTGTACACATGTTCTCGTAGCACAGAAGCACATTTCCCAGAAAATTACCACGCGCTCTTATAACCCCCGATAACATTAAACCCCCCTCCCGAGAATTTCCTGGTTGATGAACTCCTGATTAAATTAAACCCCCTGATCAAACTTAATAATCTGATAAAGGTACTTTTACATTTATTTACACAACAGCTGACCAGTGCAGACTTTTATCCCAAGTGTTGTACCGACTAAACTAGAGATCGTAGCTCAAATCCGAGGGTAAAGTCGGAAGACAAAATTAAATTTCCGACAAGAAAGGTTGCAGTCACTTTTTGTCGTATCTCTAACGGTTAACCCGTGAAAATGCCATTAAAGTCAAAACTTTGATTAGAACTGAAAAATTCAATAAAATAGGTCCAATTTAATTCCGAATTCCGCTTATCCCCGAATCTGGCCAACACCCGAAAGGGGGCCTGGGGTGTTTCATTAACCCCCGATAACATTACCCCCCCCGGGATTTCCTAGTATGACCAGATAACCTCCTAAATAAATGAAACGCCCTGATGTGTTAACCCCCGTGGTAACTTTAAACCCCCCCAAGGAATTTCCTGTCATGATCTCATGTCCGAATCTTACCACTCATCAAATCTCTTAACCCCCCCAGGGAATTTCCTGGCATGACCTCATGTCCGAATTTTACCACTCACCAAATCTCTTTAACCCCCCCCTTGGGAAGTTCCTGGTATGACCAGATAACCCCCTGATGTCTTAACCCCGGTAACGCTAAACCCCCCAGGGAATTTCCTGGCATGACCTCATGTCCGAATTTTACCAATCACCAAATACCTCTTATCCCCGAATTTGCAAGCGTACATCATGGGGGCCTGGGGGCGTAGCCCCCAGCGAGCCGAAGGCGAGTCCCATATATATACAGCCGCATATGTAACTGACTGACTCACTCACTGATAGGGTATACAAATTCTAACCCACTTCTAGAAGTGCTGGAAACACCGGATTTTGCACACACCTAGCTGGAATCTCCAAACCACCGGGAAAAGTCTGAAAACCGGAAATTTTTAATTTTGAACCCTCAAAAAAAATTCGTGAAGTGACCCCTTTTTGCCCTTGCAGGCTTTCCTTTGAAGCCCGATAGCGGGCGAACTGTTGGAGCTAGCTTCGATCTGACGAAAAATTCATGGTCAGGAATTAAGTGAACTACAAAAAAGGTCCAGTGACTTTTTGCTATATCTCCATCGGTTTGGCCGCAAAACGAGATTGGATTAAAATATTTAGAAATTTTCGCCCAAAAATTTACCTTTCGGGCTCGATAGCGGCTAAACGGTTGGTCGTAGCTCAAAACAAATTTTTCAAAGGGATTTAGCAAATTGCGTGATCTACAAAAAAGGTTAAATAACATTTTGCCCTATCATCAACGGTTTGGCCGCATTACGCGTTTTTAAAGTATCGATTTTTTTAGTTTTACGTGAAATATTGTTTTTCTGGGCTCCGCGTTAGCGGAACCTTTAAAGTTAGGGTAGAATAAAAAATCGCATTTTAATACAAAACAATGAGGTCTACAAAAAAGGTCAAGTGACTTTTCGCTCTCTCTCCATTGGTTTGGCTGCAAAACGCGTTTGAACAAAATTTTCTTTTCGATTTTTCAACAATATTTTACTCCTGATCCGATCGCGACCGAACGATCATCAATAGTACAAATGTTTTTCCTTTGTCTGTTAGAAAATGAGGAGATCTACAAAAAAGGTCCTTTGCATGTTTCCCGTATCTTTAACGGTTAACCAGAAAATCGGAATAATATAAAATTAATAGATAGGGACGGATTGCAGTTTTTACTGTGCAGACTTTTAGTAAATAATAAATAGCGGCCGAACTAGAGGTTATATCAAAATTTCTGAGGGCAGAACACCCAAAACAAAAAAACTTTGTTTTTTGGGGTCGATAGCGGCGAAACAATTGGTCGTAGCTCAAAACAAATTTTTAACAGTATTTATGAAATTGCGTGATCTACAAAAAATGTTCAGTAACATTTTGCCCTATCCTCAACGGTTTGGCCGCATAACGCGTTTTAAAGTATTGATTTTTTAAGTTTTACGTGATATTTTTCAACTGCCCAGTGCAGTCTTCTGTCCTAAGCTCTGTACTGCCTAAATTATAGGTCGTAGCTTAAATCTGATGGCATAATCGAAAAACAAAATCAAATTTCCGACAAGAAAGGTCCAGTCACTTTTTCTCGTATCTCTAACGGTTTAGCCGCAAAATGCCCTTAAATTCAAAACTTTGGTTAAATCTGGATAATTGATAAAATAGGTCTTCTTTTAACTTCAAAATCCCTAATCTAATGCTCGGACATAAACTTTCCCCGAATACCGCTAATCCAGTTAACGAGTGAATATACCCCACATTAGAAATTGGCTGAACGTTAGCTAAGCTTCAATAGTAGATAGGGACAAAGTGAATTTTTATTATTTCACAGACACAACATCTTCTAAAATAGGCCCATGTGTCATTAACCACAGATAACATTAACCCCCCCTCGGAAAATTCCTGGTATGACCAGATAACCTCGAGGGTAACCTAAACCCCCTGTTGTCTTAACCCCCGGTAACATTAAACCCCCTCCCAGGGAATTTTTCCATTCATGACTAGATAAACTCCTGAGTAATGAAACCCCCTGAGATGTTTTAACCCACGGTAACATTAGTCCCCCCCCGGGAATATACTGGCTTGACCTCATGTCCGAATTTTACCAATCACCAAATCTCTTAACCCCCCTCCGGGAATTTCCTGGTATAACCAGATACAATTCTGAGTAAATTAACCCCCCTGATTTCTTAACCTCTGTTAACATAAACCCCCCAGGGAATTTTCTGGCATGACCTCATGTCCGAATTTTACCAAACACCAAATCGCTCCTAACCCCGAATTTGCAAGCGTACATCATATTTACCAATCACCAAATCTCTTAAACCCCCCGCGGGAATTGCCTGGTATGACCAGATAACCTCCTGAGTAATTTAAACCCCCTGATGTCTTAACCCCCTGGTAACATGAAATCCCCCCAGGGAATTTCCTGGCATGACCTCATGTCCAAATTTTACCAATCACAAATCCCCCTTATCCCCGAATTTGCAAGCGTTTACTTTGGGGGCCTGGGGGCGTAGCCCCCAGCGAGCCGAAGGCGAGTCTAATTATACTATACAGCCGCATGTGAAACTGACTGACTGATATATGTATACAAATTCTAACCTACTTCTAGAAGTGCTGGAAACTTGAAATTTTGCACGCAAGGTACCTTTTGCCGTATAACCAACAGGAAAAGTCTGAAAACCGGGAATTTTTTACTTTTAAACCCCTCAAAAAAATTCCCGAAAAATCACGCATTCTTTACCCTTGCAGGCGTATTTTGTAAGCCCGATAGCGGGCGAACCGTTGGAGCTAGCTTCGATCTGACGAAAAATCGTTAGTCAGGAATGAAGTGAACTACAAAAAAGGTTTCAGTGACTTTTTTTCCTATTCTCGTGTTGTTAAGCCACAAAACGCGGGAATGTTTGACATTCCAGAGATTTTTTCGCTTAAAATAAAGTTTCTAGCCCGATAGCGGCCGAAACGGTAGGTCGTAGCTCAAATCTGATTGACCCATCAAATTAGCAAATTACGTGAACTACAGAAATAGTCTAGTGACTTTTTTCCCTATCTCCATTGGTTTGGCCGAAAAAAAACGTGATTATGTGTAATTTTTTTTGTAACTTTTACGTGGAAATTTTGTTTACGGGGTCGATAGCGGCGAAACCATTGGTCGGAGGTCAAAATAAAACGAAGGTTAGATTTAGGAAATAATATGATCTACAAAAAAAGGTTAATTGACTTTTTACTATATCTCCATTAGTTTGACCGCAAAACGCGATTAAGTGAAAATATTTGGAAATTTTCGCTTAAAAATTTACATTCCAGGCTTGATAGCGGCTAAACGGTTGGTCGTAGCTCAAATAAAATTTTTCATTAGGATTTAGGAAATCACGTGATCTATATAAAACTTTCAGTAACATTTTGCCCTATCCTCAACGGTTTGGCCGCATAACGCGTTTTAAAGTTTTGATTTTTTGAGTTTTACGTGAGATTTTGTTTTTTGGGCTCTATTTCAGACAAAATCTTAGTTCTAGGCCAGAATAAAAATTTGATTGTAATACCAAAATAATGCGGGTGTACACAAACGTTTCAGTGACTTTTTACTCTATCTTCCATGGTTTAGCCGTAAAACGTGATTATCTCGAAAATTTTACTTTAAAAACTTACATTTCGTGCTCGATAGTGGCCGAACCGTTGGCCGTAGCTTAAATGTAAAACTTTTCATAACTAGCTATTTATGAAGATCAACAAAAAAAAGGTCCAGTAGCTTTTTGTCGTTTATCTTTCCGTAAGCCTGGTTAATGCTCTAAAAGGGCAAATTCTTTGTCGTCAATTTTTAGGGGTTTTAAATCTTGCAACTATAATTAGTGCGATTCGTGCTGGTTCCAGATTGACCTTGTATTACTACGTTACCGAGTGACTAAAACCCCCCTCCACGTCGGGAGTTGGCTGAGCGTTAGTGAAGCTTCAATAGAAGATAGGGACAGAGTGTTTTTTATTATGTTCACAGACACAACACCCTCAAAAAATAGGCCGAACTGTGTAATTAAACCCCCGGTAACACACCCCCCCCGGGGATTTCCTGGTATGACCAGATAACCTCCTGAATAAATTAAACCCCCTGATGTGTTAACCCCCCCAGGGAATTTCCTGGCTTGACTAGATAATCTCCTGATGATATTAAACCAACTGTTCAAACTTAAAATACTGCCTTAAGGTCGGGTTTTTATTATGTTTGTACTAAACAAATTCACGATAGCTGACCAGTGCAGACTTTTCTCCCGAGCTCATTCCTGGCTAAACCAAAGGTCGCAGCTAAAGTCTGACGACTGAATCGAAAGATAAAATTAAATTTCCGACAAGAAAGGTCCAGTCACTTTTTCACCGTATCTCTAACGGTTAAGCCACAAAACGCCCTCAAATTCAAAAGTTTTGGGTAAATCCGGAAAATTAAAACTATGGTATTACATACGTCCTCTGACTTTGGTTAAAACCAAATTCTTCTTGTCTCCAAATTTCACGAACACATAACTTAACTCTTCTACCACATCAATTGATTAATTATTATACACTACACATCTTTTGGCTGAGCGTTAGCGAAGCATTACGACCCATAAGATTCTCGAGAACGGATACATAAAATTTGGAAACTTCACGTGTCTGAATTTAACCAATCACCGAACTACGCTTATCCCCGAATTTAGCCAACACCCAAATGGGGGCCTGGGGGCGTAGCCCCCAGCGAGCCGAAGGCGAGTCCTATTATACAGGGTGTATATTATGTCTGGAAACACCCAAATATATCCTTTAATAATTTAAATATAAATTTGAAACCTCTTACAATCGTGATAGAGATTGGGCATATACTTTTTGGAGCAATGTGTTTTGTTATGTCACACCAACGGGGGACGTCCGGCCGAGGGTATCGTGAATATTCTTAATGGAAGCCTATACCTTGTGATACATAATTTTAAAGGTAATAGCTTACTGAATTGAATGCCACAAACCGCATCTCAAGGGAATTATTCTATCAGAAAATAGAGCATTTTTAGTATTGAAAATTTACTGATGTTCAACAATGTAATTTTAACATGGTTCTTGCCACAAAATGTGTTTACACTAATTTTTTAGCATTTTTTTAAATGTTCAATTAAATAAAACAAAAATTTCATTTTAAGCTGGTTCTATTAGCACAAATTTGCCAGTTTTTATTACAGTACAATTATGGAAATACTTATGTTATTGATTTCTTATTACAAATAAAAAAATAATGTATGCTGTTAGAAAAGTCTTACAACAAACGTTTTTACCTGCATTTGGTGTGTCAAAGCAATTGTTCGAACTGGTGTTCCTTCTACGGTTTTACAATGAGCCAATCTTGTGTAAAATTATTCGACAGAGTTGCCTAACATTTCTTCAGTTATCAAAGCAATCTCCTCTATAATCCTGTTTCTTAGGTCTTTCACTCAAATTATGAGCTTTCTTCTATAAACATTGGATTTTTAAAATGACCCCATAGGAAATAATCGATTGGTGACAAATCCGGAGATCTTGGAGGCCATTCGATTTCTCCTCTTCGGCCAATCCATTTATGAGGAAACCTTAAATCCAAATACTCTCTTAACCTGTCTCCCATAATGGGGTGGAGCACCATCCTGCTGAAACCATACATTATCAAAAGTATTCTCCTGATGCAATTTGAATAGCTGGGGATTATTTCATTTTGGAGCATATTGTAGTAAAGTTCGGCATTTAAATTTCCATTGATGAAAAAGGGTCCAACAATTTTGTTACCTAAAATTCCACACCATTACGTTCAGTTTTTTGTGGTTGCTGTGAATGGGACTCAGTAATCCAATGTGGGTTTTCACTAGCCCAGTAACGGCAATTGTGCCTGTTAACATTGCCATTTAGGAAAAAAGTTGCCTCATCAGAAAATAGTATGTTGGTCAGAAAATCTCTATTGTCATCACATTTGTCGCATCACAAGTTCACAAAAACTCAACTCTTCTGTCGTAATCATCCTCACTTAACTGTTTGGGACTAAATGAACTTTAAATGGTTTGTATTTATTAATTTTCAAAATCTTACTCACAGACATAGGGTTGCATATCATGTTGCTGTGCAGCTTTTCTGAGCGAATGTATGTGGGTCTTCAATAAATGTTTGCAAAACATCTAGTGCATGTTCTTCATCTGTTGCAGATTGTATCCTACCCGACTTTGGCCGATTACGTACACTCCCTGTCATTTCAAAAACGCTCAATAGTTTTTGGATTATTGTTGAAAACACTTATGGGATTCCTTTCTGGGAAAGTGTCATTAAACAAAATTACAAACTTCCCGATAAGATCTTTGACGATCGCCATATCCTCGCATCAATCAACAGAGTAATTCGTTCTCTTTCAGACAATTCCATTAAAATGCCAAATAAAAAAACTGAACTACTGTAAATTAGATAACTTGTTGACAGCAATGCTTCAGAGACACTGATTAACTCGACAGGAATGGATATGACCTTTGTCCATTTGTAATTCCCAAGCTTAGACCTGTCTAGTGAAAGCTCCATGCTCAACAAACTGAAACCTGTAGACCAGATGATTAATTAACACAAATAATGTTTCTTCATAGGCTAGTGACCTTTGTCTCTTTAAATCTTTCTGCTGACTGGAAAAACACCAAGTACAGATTCATAAGTAATCAGAGAAAGTGACTCATAAGTTTTATTCATTGTAATAAAAAACTGGTAAATTTGTACTAATGAAACCAGCTTAAAAATAAATTGTTTATTTTATTTTAATTGAACATTTAAAAAATGCTAAAAAATTAGTGTAACACATTTTGTGGCAAGAACCATGTTAAAATTACATTGTTGAACATCAGTAAATTTTCAATACTAAAAATGCTCTATTTTCTGATAGAATAATTCCTTTGGGATGCGGTTTGTGGCATTTCAATTCAGTAAGCTATTACCTTTAAAATTATGTATCACAAGGTATAGGCTTCCATTAAGAATATTCACGATACCCTCGGCAGGACGTCCCCCGTTGGTGTGTGACATAACAAAACATTGTTCCAAAAAGTAGATGCCCAATCTCTATCACGATTGTAAAGAGGTTTCAAATTTATATTTAAATTATTAAAGGATATATTTGGGTGTTTCCAGACATAATATACACCCTGTATATACAGCCGCATGTTGAAACTGACTGACTGATATATGTATACAAATTTCTAACCTACTTCTAGAAGTGCTAGAAACTTGAATATTTTGCACGCAGGTACCTTTTGCCGTATAACCAACAGGAAAAGTCTGAAAACCGGGAATTTTTACTTTTAAACCCCTCAAAAAAATTCCCGAAAAATCGCGCATTCTTTACCCTTGCAAGCCTTTCTTGTAAGCCCGATAGCGGGCGAACCGTTGGAGCTAGCTTCGATCTGACGAAAAATCGTTAGTCAGGAATGAAGTGAACAACAAAAAAGGTCCAGTGACTTTTTGCTCTATCTTCCATGGTTAAGCGACAAAACGCTCGAACATTTGACATTCCAGAGATTTTTTTGATAAAAATAATGTTTCGAGCCCGATAGCGGCCGAACCGTTGGTCGTAGCTCAAATCTGATTGACCCATCAAATTAGCAAATTACGTGATCTACAGAAATGGTCTAGTGACTTTTTGCCCTATCTCCATCGGTATGACCGCAATACGCGATTATGTGCAAAATTTATGTAATTTTTACGTGAAAACTTTGTTTTTGGGGTCGATAGCGGCGAAACAATTGGTCGGAGGTCAAAATAAAACAAAGGTTAGATTTAGTAAATAATATGATCTACAAAAAAGGTTCAGTTACTTTTTACTATATCTCCATTATTTTGACCGCAAAACGCGATTAAGTGAAAATATTTGGAAATTTTCGCCTACAAATTTTCATTCCAGCCTTGATAGCGGCTAAACGGTTGGTCGTAGCTCAAAAACACGTCATTTAACAACTTTTAGTAAACGACGTGTTCTATAAAAAAAGTCCAGTAACTTTTTGCCTTATCCTAAGTGGTCTGGCCTAAAAACCTGTTTAAAAGGAAATGTTTTATTATTTTTAGATGAACATTTTGTTTCTGGAGGCAGTAGCAGCCGAACCATTGGTCATAACTTAAATCCTAAATGTTCAATAACTAGACAGAAATTTTACCAATCACCAAATCTCTTAACCCCCCTTTGGGAAGTTCCCAGGATGACCAGATAACCCCCTGATGTCTTAACCCTTGGTAACGTTAACCCCTCCCCCCCTGGGAATTCCTTGTATGACCTCATGTCCGAATTTTACCTATCAATAAAACCACTCTTATCCCTTAATTAGGCAAACACCCTAGTTTTACATCCTTTAATAAGCCTGGAAAACTCTATAAATGGTAAAATATTTGTCGTGGGATTGGCAATTTTTTGAGTTTTAAATTTATGTGCGATAAATATTTGTGTAATTCATTCCAGATTCAGACTGCACTTGCTTTGCTAGGTTAACGAGTGAATACAACCCCACATTAGAAATTAGCTGAGCGTTAGCTAAGCGTCAGTAGTAGATATGGACAGAGTGAAGTTTTGTTTTGTTCACAGACACAACACCCTCAAAAATAGACCCCAGTGTGTCATTTACCACCGGTAACATTAACCCCCCCCCGGGAATTTACTGGTAAGACCAGATAACCTCCTGAGTAAAATAAACCCCCTGATGTCTTAACCCCCGATAACATTAAACCCCCCCAGGGAATTTCTCGGCATGACCTCATGTCCGAATTTTACCAATCACCAAATCCCTCTCATCCCCGATTTTGCTAGCGTACATCAGATCTACCAATCACCAAATCCTTTAACCACCCCCGGGAATTTCCTGTTATGACTAGATAACCTCCTGAGTAAATTAAACCCCCTGATGGCTTAACCTCGGTAAGATTAACTTCCCCCCTGGGAATTTCCTGGCATGACTATATACACTCCTGAGCAAATAAAACCCCCTAAGCAACTTAAAAATGTTGACTTAGGGTAGGTGTTTTACTATATTTCCACTCAACAATTTACAATAGTTGACAGGTGCAGACTTTACTACCACACTCTGTACTTCCTAAACCAGAGCTCGTAGCTCAAATCTGATGGCATAATCGAAACACAAAATTAAATTTCCGACAAGAAAGGTCCGGTCACTTTTTGTCGTATCTCTAACGGTTTTTAGCCGCAAAATGCCCTCAAAGTCAAAAGTTTGGACGAATCCGGAAAAAAATCAATAAAAAGGTCAATTTTTAAATCCCTTGTCATTTACCTAATGTCCGGACTTAACCAGTCACCGAATTCCGCTTATCCCCGAATTTTAAGCATCTACCTTGGGGGCCTGGGGGCGTAGCCCCCAGCGAGCCGAAGGCGAGTCCCATATATATACAGCCGCATATGTAACTGACTGACTCACTCACTGATAGGGTATACAAATTCTAACCCACTTCTAGAAGTGCTGGAAACACCGGATTTTGCACACACCTAGCTGGAATCTCCAAACCACCGGGAAAAAGTCTGAAAACCGGAAATTTTTAATTTTGAACCCCTCAAAAAAATTCGTGAAGTGACCCCTTTTTGCCCTTGCAGGCTTTCCTTTGAAGCCCGATAGCGGGCGAACTGTTGGAGCTAGCTTCGATCTGACGAAAAATTCATGGTCAGGAATTAAGTGAACTACAAAAAAGGTCCAGTGACTTTTTGCTATATCTCCATCGGTTTGGCCGCAAAACGAGATTGGATTAAAATATTTAGAAATTTTCGCCCAAAAAATTTACCTTTCGGGCTCGATAGCGGCTAAACGGTTGGTCGTAGCTCAAAACAAATTTTCAAAGGGATTTAGCAAATTGCGTGATCTACAAAAAAGGTTAAATAACATTTTGCCCTATCATCAACGGTTTGGCCGCATTACGCGTTTTAAAGTATCGATTTTTTTAGTTTTACGTGAAATATTGTTTTCTGGGCTCCGCGTTAGCGGAACCTTTAAAGTTAGGGTAGAATAAAAATCGCATTTTAATACAAAACAATGAGGTCTACAAAAAAGGTCAAGTGACTTTTCGCTCTCTCTCCATTGGTTTGGCTGCAAAACGCGTTTGAACAAAATTTTCTTTTCGATTTTTCAACAATATTTTACTCCTGATCCGATCGCGACCGAACGATCATCAATAGTACAAATGTTTTTCCTTTGTCTGTTAGAAAATGAGGAGATCTACAAAAAAAGGTCCTTTGCATGTTTCCCGTATCTTTAACGGTTTAACCAGAAAATCGGAATAATATAAAATTAATAGATAGGGACGGATTGCAGTTTTTACTGTGCAGACTTTTAGTTAAATAATAAATAGCGGCGCCGAACTAGAGGTTATATCAAAATTCTGAGGGCAGAACACCCAAAACAAAAAAACTTTGTTTTTGGGGTCGATAGCGGCGAAACAATTGGTCGTAGCTCAAAACAAATTTTTAACAGTATTTATGAAATTGCGTGATCTACAAAAAATGTTCAGTAACATTTTGCCCTATCCTCAACGGTTTGGCCGCATAACGCGTTTTAAAGTATTGATTTTTTAAGTTTTACGTGATATTTTTCAACTGCCCAGTGCAGTCTTCTGTCCTAAGCTCTGTACTGCCTAAATTATAGGTCGTAGCTTAAATCTGATGGCATAATCGAAAAACAAAATCAAATTTCCGACAAGAAAGGTCCAGTCACTTTTTCTCGTATCTCTAACGGTTTAGCCGCAAAATGCCCTTAAATTCAAAACTTTGGTTTAAATCTGGATAATTGATAAAATAGGTCTTCTTTTAACTTCAAAATCCCTAATCTAATGCTCGGACATAAACTTTCCCCGAATACCGCTAATCCAGTTAACGAGTGAATATACCCCACATTAGAAATTGGCTGAACGTTAGCTAAGCTTCAATAGTAGATAGGGGACAAAGTGAATTTTTATTATTTTCACAGACACAACATCTTCTAAAATAGGCCCATGTGTCATTAACCACAGATAACATTAACCCCCCTCGGAAAATTCCTGGTATGACCAGATAACCTCGAGGGTAACCTAAACCCCCTGTTGTCTTAACCCCCGGTAACATTAAACCCCCTCCCAGGGAATTTTTCCATTCATGACTAGATAAAACTCCTGAGTAATGAAACCCCCTGAGATGTTTTAACCCACGGTAACATTAGTCCCCCCCCGGGAATATACTGGCTTGACCTCATGTCCGAATTTTACCAATCACCAAATCTCTTAACCCCCCTCCGGGAATTTCCTGGTATAAACCAGATACAATTCTGAGTAAATTAACCCCCCTGATTTCTTAACCTCTGTTAACATAAACCCCCCCAGGGAATTTTCTGGCATGACCTCATGTCCGAATTTTACCAAACACCAAATCGCTCCTAACCACCGAATTTGCAAGCGTACATCATATTTACCAATCACCAAATCTCTTAAACCCCCCGCGGGAATTGCCTGGTATGACCAGATAACCTCCTGAGTAATTTAAACCCCCTGATGTCTTAACCCCCTGGTAACATGAAATCCCCCCAGGGAATTTCCTGGCATGACCTCATGTCCAAATTTTACCAATCACAAAATCCCCCTTATCCCCGAATTTGCAAGCGTTTACTTTGGGGGCCTGGGGGCGTAGCCCCAGCGAGCCGAAGGCGAGTCTAATATACTATACAGCCGCATGTGAAACTGACTGACTGATATATGTATACAAATTCTAACCTACTTCTAGAAGTGCTGGAAACTTGAAATTTTGCACGCAGGTACCTTTTGCCGTATAACCAACAGGAAAAGTCTGAAAACCGGGAATTTTTACTTTTAAACCCCTCAAAAAAATTCCCGAAAAATCACGCATTCTTTACCCTTGCAGGCGTATTTTGTAAGCCCGATAGCGGGCGAACCGTTGGAGCTAGCTTCGATCTGACGAAAAATCGTTAGTCAGGAATGAAGTGAACTACAAAAAAGGTTCAGTGACTTTTTTTCCTATCTCGTGTTGTTAAGCCACAAAACGCGGGAATGTTTGACATTCCCAGAGATTTTTTCGCTTAAAATAAAGTTTCTAGCCCGATAGCGCGCCGAACGGTAGGTCGTAGCTCAAATCTGATTGACCCATCAAATTAGCAAAATTACGTGAACTACAGAAATAGTCTAGTGACTTTTTTCCCTATCTCCATTGGTTTGGCCGAAAAACGTGATTATGTGTAATTTTTTTGTAACTTTTACGTGGAAATTTTGTTTACGGGGTCGATAGCGGCGAAACCATTGGTCGGAGGTCAAAATAAAACGAAGGTTAGATTTAGGAAATAATATGATCTACAAAAAAGGTTAATTGACTTTTTACTATATCTCCATTAGTTTGACCGCAAAACGCGATTAAGTGAAAATATTTGGAAATTTTCGCTTAAAAATTTACATTCCAGGCTTGATAGCGGCTAAAACGGTTGGTCGTAGCTCAAATAAAATTTTCATTAGGATTTAGGAAATCACGTGATCTATATAAAACTTTCAGTAACATTTTGCCCTATCCTCAACGGTTTGGCCGCATAACGCGTTTTAAAGTTTTGATTTTTTGAGTTTTACGTGAGATTTTGTTTTTTGGGCTCTATTTCAGACAAAATCTTAGTTCTAGGCCAGAATAAAAATTTGATTGTAATACAAAATAATGCGGTGTACACAAACGTTTCAGTGACTTTTTACTCTATCTTCCATGGTTTAGCCGTTAAAAACGTGATTATCTCGAAAATTTTACTTAAAAAACTTACATTTCGTGCTCGATAGTGGCCGAACCGTTGGCCGTAGCTTAAATGTAAAACTTTTCATAACTAGCTATTTATGAAATCAACAAAAAAGGTCCAGTAGCTTTTTGTCGTTTATCTTTCCGTAAGCCTGGTTAATGCTCTAAAAGGCAAATTCTTTGTCGTCAATTTTAGGGGTTTTAAATCTTGCAACTATAATTAGTGCGATTCGTGCTGGTTCCAGATTGACCTTGTATTACTACGTTACCGAGTGACTAAAACCCCCCTCCACGTCGGGAGTTGGCTGAGCGTTAGTGAAGCTTCAATAGAAGATAGGGACAGAGTGTTTTTTATTATGTTCACAGACACAACACCCTCAAAAAATAGGCCGAACTGTGTAATTAACCCCCGGTAACACCCCCCCCCGGGGATTTCCTGGTATGACCAGATAACCTCCTGAATAAATTAAACCCCCTGATGTGTTAACCCCCCCAGGGAATTTCCTGGCTTGACTAGATAATCTCCTGATGATATTAAACCAACTGTTCAACTTAAAATACTGCCTTAAGGTCGGTTTTTATTATGTTTGTACTAAACAATTCACGATAGCTGACCAGTGCAGACTTTTCTCCCGAGCTCATTCCTGGCTAAACCAAAGGTCGCAGCTAAAGTCTGACGACTGAATCGAAAGATAAAATTAAATTTCCGACAAGAAAGGTCCAGTCACTTTTTCACGTATCTCTAACGGTTAAGCCACAAAACGCCCTCAAATTCAAAAGTTTGGGTAAATCCGGAAAATTAAACTATGGTATACATACGTCCTCTGACTTTGGTTAAAACCAAATTCTTCTTGTCTCCAAATTTCACGAACACATAACTTAACTCTTCTACCACATCAATTGATTAATATTATACACTACACATCTTTTGGCTGAGCGTTAGCGAAGCATTACGACCCATAAGATTCTCGAGAACGGATACATAAAATTTGGAAACTTCACGTCTGAATTTAACCAATCACCGAACTACGCTTATCCCCGAATTTAGCCAACACCCAAATGGGGGCCTGGGGGCGTAGCCCCCAGCGAGCCGAAGGCGAGTTGACTGACTGACTGACTGATAGGGTATACAAATTCTAACCCACTTCTAGGAGTGCTGGAAACACCAAATTTTGCACACACGTAGCTGGAGTCCTCAAACCACTGGGAAAAGTCTGAAACCCGGAATTTTTTACTTTTGAACCCCTCAAAAAAATTCGCGAAGTGACCCCTGTTTTGTCCTTGCAGCTTCCCTTTGAAGCCCGATAGCGGGCGAACCGTTGGAGCTAGCTTCGATCTGACGAAAAAATTCATGGTCAGGAATGAAGTGAACTACAAAAAAGCTCCAGTGACTTTTTGCTCTAACTCCATCGGTTCGGCCGCAAAACGCGATTACATTAAAATATTTTGAAATTTTCGCCTAAACATTTACCTTTCGGGCTCGATAGCGGCTAAACGGTTGGTCGTAGCTCAAAACAAATTTTCAATGGGATTTAGCAAATCGCGTGATCTACAAAAAAGGTTTAGTAACATTTTGCCCTATCATCAACGGTTTGGCCGCATTACGCGTTTTAAAGTATCGATTTTTTTCAGTTTTACGTGAAATTTTGTTTTCTGGGCTTTATTGCAGGCAAAATTCTAAATTTAGCACAAAATAAATATTTGATTTTAACACTAATTAACGCGATCTACAAAAAAAGGTCTAGTAACTTTTTGCTCTATCTCCATTGGTTCGGCTAATAAATGTAAATATTTCTTAATTTGTATTTAAGAATTTTGTTTCTAGAGTCGATAGCGGCCAAACAAATAGTTCTAGCTTAAATGTAAAAATGTTTATGACTAAAAATTGATGGGATCTACACAAAAGGTCATGTACCTTTTTGTTGTATGTCCTTCAATAAGCCCGAAAACGCTATAAATAGCAAAATATTTGTCGTGGATTGGCAATTTTTGGAGTTTTTAAACCAATATGTGACTAATATTTTGTGTAATTCGTTCCAGATTCAGTTTGCACTTGCTTTGCTAGGTTAACTAGTGAATACAACACCACATTATAAATTGGCTGAGCGTTGGCTAAGCGCCAATAGTAGATAGGGACAGAGTGAATTTGTATTATGTTCACAGACACAACACCCTCTAAAATAAGTCCAAGTGTGTCATTAACCCCCGGTAACATTAACCCCCCGGGGATTTCCTGGTATGACCAGATAACCTCCTGAGTACATTAAACCCCCTGATGTGTTAACCCCCCCCCGGTAACATTAACCCCCCGGGATTTCCTGGTATGACCAGATAAGCTCCTGAGTACATTAAACCTCCTGAAATTGTTAACCCCCCGGTAACATTAAACCCCCCCCAGGGAATTTCCTGGCATGACCTCATGTCCGAATTTTACCAATCACCAAATCGCTCTTTTCCCCACCAGTGCAGACATTTATTCCAAGCGTTGTACCGACTAAACCATAGGTCGTAGATCAAAATCTGAGGGCACAATCGAAAGACAAAATTAAATTTCCGACGAGAAAGGTCCAGTCACTTTTTCTCGTATCTCTAACGGTTAAGCAGTAAAATGTCATTAAAGTCAAAAATTGGATTAATAAATAAAATTTCAATAAATTAGGCCTAATTTAAACACCCAGACCCTAGTATAATTCTCAGATATTACCCGTCATTGAATTCCGCTTATCCCCGAAATTGGCCAACACCCAAATGGGGGCCTGGGGGCGTAGCCCCAGCGAGCCGAAGGCGAGTCCTATATATATACAGCCGCATGTGTAACTGACTGACTCACTCACGTATACTAATTCTAACCTACTTCCAGATGAGTTAGAGACTTAAAATTTGGTACACAGATAGCTTTCCACGTGTAACCACCAGGAAAATCCCGAAAAGTGAGAATTTTTCATTTTCAACCCCTCAAAAAAATTC
Organism: Homalodisca vitripennis; assembly: GCF_021130785.1. Classification (NCBI taxonomy): domain Eukaryota; kingdom Metazoa; phylum Arthropoda; class Insecta; order Hemiptera; family Cicadellidae; genus Homalodisca; species Homalodisca vitripennis. The sequence goes on along the minus strand of NC_060214.1, from coordinate 11,288,851 downwards.
CCAAAAAATCGCGCATTCTTCACCCCTGCAGGCATTTTTTTGTAAGCCCGATAGCGGGCGAACCGTTGGAGCTAGCTCGGATCTGACGGAAAATTCATGGTCAGGAATGAAGTGAACTACAAAAAAGGTCCAATGACTTTTTGCTCTATCTTCCATGGTTAAGCGACAAAACGCTCGAACATTTGAAATTCCAGAGATTTTTTCGATAAAAATAATGTTTCAAGCCCGATAGCGGCCGAACCGTTGGTCGTAGCTCAAATCTGATTGACCCATCAAATTAGCAAATTGCGCGATCTACAGAAAAGGTCCAGTAATTTTTTGCCCTATCTCGATTGGTTTGGCCGGAAAAAAAACGTGATTATGTACAATTTTGTTGTAACTTTTACGCGAAACTTTTGTTTTTGGGGTCGATAGCGGCGAAAAACCATTGGTCGGAGGTCAAAAATAAGACTAACGTTTTATTTAGGAAATAAGATGACCTACAAAAAAGGTCCAGTGACTTTTTACTATATTTCCCTTAGTTTGACCGCAAAACGCGATTAAGTGAAAATATTGGACATTTTCGCCTAAAAATTTACATTCCGGGCTTGATAGCGGCTAAACGGTTGGTCGTAACTCAAAACATGACTTTTTGCTCTATCTTCCATGGTTAAGCGACAAAACGCTCGAACATTTGAAATTCCAGAGATTTTTTCGATAAAAAATAATGTTTCAAGCCCGATAGCGGCCGAACCGTTGGTCGTAGCTCAAATCTGATTGACCCATCAAATTAGCAAAATTGCGCGATCTACAGAAAAGGTCCAGTAATTTTTTGCCCTATCTCGATTGGTTTGGCCGAAAAACGTGATTATGTACAATTTTGTTGTAACTTTTACGCGAAAACTTTTGTTTTTTGGGGTCGATAGCGGCGAAACCATTGGTCGGAGGTCAAAATAAGACTAACGTTTTATTTAGGAAATAAGATGACCTACAAAAAAGGTCCAGTGACTTTTTACTATATTTCCCTTAGTTTGACCGCAAAACGCGATTAAGTGAAAATATTGGACATTTTCGCCTAAAAAATTTACATTCCGGGCTTGATAGCGGCTCTAAACGGTTGGTCGTAACTCAAAACATGACTTTTTGCTCTATCTTCCATGGTTTAAGCGACAAAACGCTCGAACATTTGAAATTCCAGAGATTTTTTCGATAAAAATAATGTTTCAAGCCCGATAGCGGCCGAACCGTTGGTCGTAGCTCAAATCTGATTGACCCATCAAATTAGCAAATTGCGCGATCTACAGAAAAGGTCCAGTAATTTTTTGCCCTATCTCGATTGGTTTGGCCGAAAAAAACGTGATTATGTACAATTTTGTTGTAACTTTTACGCGAAACTTTTGTTTTTTGGGGTCGATAGCGGCGAAACCATTGGTCGGAGGTCAAAATAAGACTAACGTTTTATTTAGGAAATAAGATGACCTACAAAAAAGGTCCAGTGACTTTTTACTATATTTCCCTTAGTTTGACCGCAAAACGCGATTAAGTGAAAATATTGGACATTTTCGCCTAAAAATTTACATTCCGGGCTTTGATAGCGGCTAAACGGTTGGTCGTAACTCAAAACAAATTTTAAACGGGATTTAGGAAATCACGTGATCTACAGAAAAGGTTCAGTGACTTCGGGAGTTGGCTGAGCGTTAGCTAAGCGTCAATAGTAGATAGGGACAGAGGAATATTTATTATGTTCACAGACACAATACCCTCTAAAAAAGGCCCAAGTGTGTCATTAACCCCCGGTAATATTAACCCCCCCCCCCGGGGATTTCCTGGTATGACCTGATAACCTCCTGTACATTCAACCCCTGATGTGTTAACCCCCCTGGTAACATTAAACCCCCCCAGGGAATTTCCTGCCATGACCTCATGTCCGAATTTTACCAGTCACCAAATCTCTTAACTTCCCCCCCTGGGAAGATCCTGGTATGACCAGATAACCCCCTGGAGACTTATCCCCCGGTAACGTTAACCCCCCCTGGGAATTTGTTCATATGACCAGACAATATCCTGACGAAATTAAACCCCCTCTTGTCTTAACCTCCTTAACATTAATCACCCACCCAGGGAATTTCTCGCCTTGACTAGATAGTCTCCTGGTGATATTAAACCCCCTGTTCGACTTAAAATACTGCCTTGAGGTCGGTTTTTATTATGTTTATACTAAACAATTCAAGATAGCTGACCCGTGCAGACTTTTCTCCCGAGCTCATTTCTGGCTAAACCATAGGTCGTAGATCAGATCTGAGGGCACAATCGAAAGACAAAATTAAATTTCCAACAAGAAAGGTCCAGTCACTTTTTGTCGTATCTCTAACGGTTTAACCGCAAAATGCCCTCAAAGTCAAAAGTTTTTACGAATCCGGAAAAAAATCTATGAAAAAGGTCAATTTTTAAATCCCTTGTCATTTACTTAATGTCCGGACTTAACCAGTCACCGAATTCCGCTTATCCCCGAATTTGCAAGCGTTTACTTTGGGGGCCTGGGGGCGTAGCCCCAGCGAGCCGAAGGCGAGTAATTGATATACAACTAAATGTTTTAAGATCGTATCTGCGTGACCGTTTTATGTACAACACTGTCCACAGTATTATATTTAAATTCGAAAATCGTAAAAGTTAAAACCTAAAGCTAAGATTTTGGGTACTTGCTGTCCTGATGATTTCCGCTAGTTCACGTAATTAACTATACGTAGTTCTTGTAATTCAATTTATGTTGTACAGATGTATTAAGGGACTATTTATAACGTTACCTGTAGATGGCTTTGATGGATGCCAAAAGAGTCCATAGTCCTTTGTCAAAGTGGTTTGCTGAATCATTCTGTAAAAAATCAAAGTTTTCCTTAAACTTTATATATTAAAGAAACATTCTTCCATCATTCACAACATTATAAAATGTTTTCGTTATGCCAGGTTGGTTCCTGAACACCATGAGTTCCTGATTGATTCTATACTTGTCTGAATAACTTTTGATCCAAAAATAATTTGTCTATCACTTTTATCTAGGAATCGTGGAGTGTTCTAGCTGTGATAAGGTTTCACAACTGCTGCTGCAATGCAAGTATGAGATAAGTTATGAACTGAACAGAAGCTATAGGCTGAGGATATGGAGAAGGTGGAGAAACCGACATCTTGTTGTCAAGTATTAGGTGTAGGACTGCCTGTCACCCCGATCAAGATGATGCTGTACTGGGAAGAAAGCCAACCCAGAAGAAGAATCAGTGTGGAAAGTTGTCCTCTACCATCCAAATAAACAGGAGACTTCATGATTTATACCAGGCTCTGAAGGCTTCAGAATCATCAGTAGATTCACGGAGAAGGCCTCATCTCGCCTCAATTTCTAAAAAACCTTAACATTCTTATAGCCTTTAGTCCCAGGAAGTCCTTTTCTTACCCCTATTTTGTATTTTGCTTTTGCGGTGTCTGGTAATTGTGAGACAAGTAATATTACGTTGCTTGCACCCGAAATTTTCCATTTGGGAACTTAAAAACACTACCAAAATATTATCCAACAATAAAAACTGTTTACACCCGAAACTTATAGCCATCTCTGAAGTAAGTTATGATTATTTAGAATCTTCCATAACTCTGAACTTTATCCCGCTGCTCCAAAACAAATATGCAAATTTTAGTATCATTACATTTTATATTGTTTTACTTACTATATTTAATTTCAATCGAAACTGGAAGTAACCATCCAGTGATAAGGAACTGTAAAATTTAGTCATTTATGATGACTCCGAACAAATCTTCTAATAGCAAAACCCATTTAGGCGCGTACTAGTTAGACGTGTTTTACTGTAGACGAATTTCCGGTGACGTTTTAAAATGTAGTTTTCACATTTTTATCGCCAGGACCTCGGCCACAAATTGTGTTTTGAGAAACTTGAGCCTTACATCTATTGCGTTCACTTCCCCTACTAAGTATCCAATGATCTGAGGATTTCAATGAGCCACGGTTAGATCAAAATCGGAAGAGCTGTTATGATGTTACCATAACTTCCACACGTACATATTTAAGTAAATTAAGTCTTATGCTGGAAATTAAATAAAGCAAATCAAATTCTCGAGTGTACTTCCTGAAATATGTAGCCTATAATAGTTCCAGTAACACAGGAAGAAATCGAATATCCATCAGGAATTTATAACACAAACTTTTGCTATAAAAGTACGTTTGTTAGCAACTTTGATACTCGGTCCTCGTAGGCAGTTCATGTAAAAGGTGGTCGAAAGAGGATCCCTTGGTGTAGATAATAGTTTTGGACCTAATACAGGCATTAATGAAGCGAAGCGAAATGAGGAGTGGCGATAAAAAGGTAAAAAAGTTTTATCCTTTTCTTATGGGATTTGAACTCTTAAAAAAGTGCATTACTATGTAAAGGTTTTACTCATTGAACAAATCAAAGCAATGTCAAACAACAAATCAAACAGGATATTTTCTACCCTTAAATACTATATTAAGGTTTTAAAAATGTATTTTAATATTTATTAGCACATAAAATGTATGGTTAGTTTCCATTTTATACTATACTACCGTTTTAAACATTCTGTGTGTGGTTTTATTTTTACTAATAAACAAAACCTTAATGTCATTATAATTGAATATGAGATTCTAAATTGTGTTTTTATAATACATTTTCTCTCAAACCAATTTCTGTGGCTTTGGCAATAACCCCGCTATTCCGGCCATGTTTTAAGTTCATATCCTGAGGTCAAAGCTTCCGCGGAGTTATTGATGACAGTATCGACCTCAATCCGTCATCCACGTGAAGTCCACTCTTCCACCGACCTTAATTGGACATTTAGATGTCAGCAGAGTCGTCTATATGAAGCGATACTATCAACAACCTAAGCTTTATAAAGTACACTAGAATAATTATACTTGTCGGTATTATGTTAGTTGTATTGGCCTTGAAAATATTTTCTTTATATACTCTATTCACCGCAAACCCTCTAAATGGTTTAATATTTTAAATAAATGAGCATAAGTGAATTTTTTAACTATACTGGTCGCTTTTCAAGACGTGGACATTGTTTCTAATAAATATTGATCATTATAAAGGATCGGCAAAGAATTACAGAAAAGGTCGTTTTGAGGACCACCAGTCACTCTCCTATCCTCCACTCTTAATTCAGCTACCAAGAGTTTGGTAATAATAGTGTACGCGTTTATGGTAATTGTAGTAAAGTTATTTGCCTTTTACCCAACTTCCGTTTAAATTCTGTAAGATTTAAACGCAAATAAAGCTTGATCTACTAATTATTGAAAATTACTACAAAGCGAATTTTTCAACCTCACATCATTGACCCTCGGATGTCCTGCAGGATTATGTAAATACTGTAGAATTCTTCGCTTCTGGCTTTTTTTTTATCTAATTCTAGACACCCTTACCCATAGTTTACAGAGAAATGTTGACAAGGCTATGGACTTATGAAGAAACGCTTATTGTACATTACTACAGCAGACAACACAATAAAACAGTAACAATATAATGATACATAATATTACGTCTGTAGCAAATTTTTATGTAATATTCACTATTGCGTCAAAAGCTGTGGAGGGGGGGAGGGTTAAAGATTTAATCAAAATGTGAAAGGCAATACATTTAAAATCCACATTGTGGATTTATTATGGTCAAATCAAAGTAAATTTTCTTATTTCAGTTAGTAAAGAGTATTCCTGGTACTTTTTGCAGGAACCAAATCGTCTGTTTCAAACAGTCTCTTAACGCTGTGTTCTTCAAAAATTCACAGATATTTTAGCCTTAGAATTTATTTACTAACTGACTTTCCTGAGGAACTCTTGCTCTATGATACAGATCGTCTACAAGATAAATGTACCAACAATGCAGTCTGAATGTTCAGCTCTGTATCAACTGTACCCTATATTCCTGTGTTGCAGGGGTCGGCTACGCCATCTGTCTGCTGGACATCTACATGGGCATGTACTAACAACACCATTATCGGCTGGGCTGTTTACTATCTCTTCGCCTCCTTCCGCTCTGAACTGCCCTGGACAAGCTGTGACAACCCCTGGAACACCCTCGACTGTACCCTATATTCCTGTGTTGCAGGGGTCGGCTACGCCATCTGTCTGCTGGACATCTACATGGGCATGTACTACAACACCATTATCGGCTGGGCTGTTTACTATCTCTTCGCCTCCTTCCGCTCTGAGCTGCCCTGGACTAGCTGTGACAACCCCTGGAACACCCTGGACTGTACCCTATATTCCTGTGTTGCAGGGGTCGGCTACGCCATCTGTCTGCTGGACATCTACATGGGCATGTACTACAATACCATTATCGGCTGGGCTGTTTACTATCTCTTCGCCTCCTTCCGCTCTGAACTGCCCTGGACTAGCTGTGACAACCCCTGGAACACCCTGGACTGTACCCTATATTCCTGTGTTGCAGGGGTCGGCTACGCCATCTGTCTGCTGGACATCTACATGGGCATGTACTACAATACCATTATCGGCTGGGCTGTTTACTATCTCTTCGCCTCCTTCCGCTCTGAACTGCCCTGGACTAGCTGTGACAACCCCTGGAACACACTCAACTGTACCCTATATTCCTGTGTTGCAGGGGTCGGCTACGCCATCTGTCTGCTGGACATCTACATGGGCATGTACTACAACACCATTATCGGCTGGGCTGTTTACTATCTCTTCGCCTCCTTCCGCTCTGAACTGCCTGGGACTAGCTGTGACAACCCCTGGAACACACTCAACTGTACCCTATATTCCTGTGTTGCAGGGGTCGGCTACGCCATCTGTCTGCTGGACATCTACATGGGCATGTACTACAACACCATTATCGGCTGGGCTGTTTACTATCTCTTCGCCTCCTTCCGCTCTGAACTGCCCTGGACTAGCTGTGACAACCCCTGGAACACCCTGAACTGCACTCCTGTCCTCGCCCTGACCGACAACGACACCTCCTCCGTCAGCCCCGCCAAAGAGTTCTTCGAGTAAGTGGCCAGATCACCATGAATAAATATAATATCAACTTTCTTTGAAACCTCTGATATTATTTTGCACAAATACTTTTATTTTGGGGGAAATATTAGAGTTTACAGTAGCATTGGTATAGAGTTTTTGAAAATTGTACGAATTGTTAATATATATATACACACACACACACACACACACACACACACACACATATATATATATATTATATATATATATATATATATATATATATATATATACGTACAATGGTAGCACATTCACCCAGCAAGTGAGAGATCCGGGGTTCGAGTCCCGGCGGAGCAATTACTTTTTGCGATTCAATGTTTATTGAAATTAAATTAGGCTATTGCCACTTATACAAATTTAATGAATGTATATATATCTATAAGAATAACTGTGTCTGTATACATATTTACAGAAAAAGGTTATTCTCTTCCAACAACATATATATATATAAAAGAGTTCTTACCTATTTTTATGTTATAATTTATGTACATATTTATACAAGTAATATTTATCTGAAGAAGTGTACTTAGATAAACGAAAATTTATAAATGTTTTGAACAATTATGTGGTATATATATATATATTGCACAGGGTTTTACAACAAGGTTGAGCTGGCTTTGCATTTTCAGATTCCATGTGAATAGTAAATTAAAAACTTCAATTCGTTTAGTAGCTCTATTCGTCATTGTATTTATTAAAAACAATTTTATTTTTGTGTTGTCTTTACGTATTTACAAAACTTGGTTAACGAGTATATTTCAAAAGGATATAAATCAGAACAAATATTTTAATTCGTTTAAAATTTTTCAAAATGGCGGCCATTATTTTTTGTTTTATTAAATAATTAAAAACCCACCTTTTTTTATCAAGATTTTATAAGAGGAAAAAAGTTTTTAAATCACTTTTCCTTTTCAAAGTTATCTTATTTGTAAAAAATCGGTTAAGAAATAACAGTTTTATGGCAGGTTTCGTAGTACACATGCAAACTAACTGGCAAATAAATTTGACAGTATTTAAACAGCTGTTATTTAAATTAACTGTTATTGTAATTAAAACACAATGCTGAAACTGGCTATTGAACTTTTAACACCTGATAAATGTAAACATAACTAAATTAACACGTTTGTAAGATCAATTTGCAATTGGTAGTGTTAAATAAAAACAGCTTGTTCGCGACGTATGATCTGGCATATTTCTATCCTGTATATAAATACCACACTAGCTGCAGTATACTATATTATTAAACTGAAAGCTAATCATAGAATTGCCAATACTCTTGCCGGAACGTTTCAACTGGATAAGGGATCTCCCCACCCCTCACAAAGGCTCATCTTCAGCCGCGTTTATAAAATAAAAAATTGAAAATTGTTACAAGAGGATCCAATGGCATTTGAGGGCATTAAGGGTTTCTCCCGTATTTTTATTTTACAGATTGCTACAAGGCGAGTATCCAGCTGGAATATATTTTTCGGAGTGTTTATATTAGAGTTAATAATTGTTATAAAAAGCTTCAGTGTTAATTTTATATAAAACATTTTCGATTCTTGTCAAAATTCTTGGTTTTACATTCCTTTTATACAATTTTACCAAATTAATGGAATTACAGTTTGACACTTTTTATCTAAACGCACCTTTGCTACGGTTCAAAATTTATCAGAGGGGAAGACTTTAAACATTACCCTGTATGATAGAACTATACGGTACTTCGTAATCAATATTATCTATCAGTTAAGTGTATATACGTTATTTGTTTGAGGTTACAATACTGTTACCATCGCTGATGTAATGTGCAAACTTTTACATTGTCTTGTATGATAGAACTATACGGTACTTCTTAATCAATATTATCTATCAGTTGGTGTGGTGTATATATGTTGCCTGTTTGAGGTTACAATACTGTTACCATCGTTGATGTAATGTGTAAACTTTTACATTGTCCTGTATGATAGAACTATACGGTACTTCGTAATCAATATTATCTATCATTTGAGTGTATATACGTTGTTTGTTTGAGGTTACAACACTGTTACCATCGCTGATTTAATGTGCAAGGCGGGGACGTTAGCAGAAACGGATCGTGCGTGTCTGATTATAAACTACCTCATTTGTCCATTATACCTACCCCCTGTGCATATTTCCGGAACCCTGTGCTTGCTAATGGCTCATTACGATATCAGTCACAATATTCAATGACGACTTCATTTACAACGGTCGATCCTACGAGATGAATAAACGTTGTGCAAATTTGCGCTTTGTTTCCTGTAAATCTATCACATCACGCTAAAATGTATTTGTACAGGAATGACGTTATTTTTTGTGAAATAATAGTGACAGCATTTTTTTTAGATTAGGTTTAATTTCTTGGCCTTTTATCTTTAAATTAAAACAATTCCGATTGAATGAAATTGAGATTTCCTTCATTTGGAAAAAATACTAATCAATACGGTTTTAAATTAATTCACGATTCTTCCTTGTTTAAAATTTGTTATTAACTATGGGTTGAAAGTGTAACAGGATAAAAAAGTATAAGTATAAAGTATAAGTATAAGTATTAAGTATAAAGTATAAGGTTAAGTTATAAAGGTATAACACAATGGAATCTATCCTCGAAACGATGAGTTATACCTTTTATAACGTATAACGATGGCAAATATCCGAAATCCTGTTATACTTTCAAGATTATTGTTTTAAAATTCTTATAATAGGATTTATCTTTCGTTTATAAACTTATACTATCACTTCAAAGAAAGTACATAAATAGTTAATTTTAGAAAGGAAGAAGTGTTCATCAATTTGTGTTACAAGTCTTCATTTATAGTCCGCTGATGGTAGAAATAACGGACTGTAAAAAGAAAACTCTTCTTTCTCGCTAGTGTGTATGTGTTTCACTACGCGCGCGTACTTAAGTACTTAAGGGTAATTAAGTCCCTAAAATACTCGTATTAAAATTGTGTTGACTTATTTGGGTTGGGATTATTTAGCTCTGTTTTTATTTAGAGTGTGCCAATATTTGTAAAAAGTGTTTTAATTTTCCAATAATTTATAACGTTTTTGACGTGACAACGTCTTAAATTAGGTTGCGGCTCGGAGTCACTCATGAAAAAAGTGTAACGCCCGGTAACGTTACGATGCCCGTCCAGTGGGTCCGCCGCACGGGATCCGCACGGGATAAAGCAGTAACTGTGGGTCCGCCGCACGGGATAAAGCAGATAAACTATGTTTATTCGTGAAAATGTGGAGTGCTTAGATTCGTCATTTACAACAACTACAACAATAAAGGTAAATAATTGTACACTGATATTTCATTATCGTAAACTATGATTGATTGATTAATTGTTAGATTGACACAAAAGTTGAGAAACTGAGTTTATAGGTTATGTCATACTATTGGACAAATGTTGATAGTGTTAAGTAAATTATTAGTTTAAATCACTCTGCAATCAATCGTAATTCAGTCGATTGAGAAGAAACAGCGCGTATTGCTAGTCAAACATTTAAAATAACAAATTATAACCTCTAGCCTGTCATAACAGTGCGGACCAAACAAACGAACTAAAACCGACCAATCACCACGCGCGGAGTTTGTGTTTAGCAAGAATTTCAAATTCCAATTTTAGTAAATGTTTTATTCAACTTTACCATTTTACAATAAAAAATTTTAATTAATTTCAAATTATGTAAAATGTTTTTGGTAAACAAAATATATTTCTATAGTTAAAAATTTGTGCAATTCTTATTTTTCATTCAATTCCTTGTTCCTATTGTGCAATTTAATAATATTCATATCAATAAATATTCTACCGAGAGAAAAAGACGTTGTCACGTAAAAATCTTCGCCCGTAAAAACCGACTTTACAGGCAACCATCCATTTTTTTAATATGATTTAATAGTGAGTCACCGGCTTTAAAATACATTAACAACATGATCTTTAGAACATTCTTAGTTCAAAAACCATAAAAGAGTATTTTTATTTTATGCCATAGTACAAGAAAATTCGTTTAAATTACACGAATAAACTTTTGAAAATCACATAAATATTTTAATGACATTTATCATATAGATAAAATTTGCTGATATTGTAACACTAAATTAATAATTAATTCTAATGATCACAACAGGATACAAAAATGATCAAAAATTATAGATTTTAAATTTTACAAAATTGAGGCATCTAATATTTCTGAATAAGTGCAAAACAAGCCCTTATAAAATTCTAATTCTAAACCAACGGCCTAGTGCTCAATTTATTAAAAAAAATAATTAGAAGAAATGACGGTTGGTTAAAATAACGTGACTGTTATAAACAATGTAAATTTTTTGTGTTAATATCCAAACACAAGTACTGTCCTTCGGCTTAATTAAGATATTTCTAAGTAACATGTAAGTATAAGGGGTGGGGGGAAGTAGAGGAAGTTACTTCTCACTGTCTCTGTTAGGCAGCTACTAGCACTGTAATATTTACAAATAAAAATAACTTTTACAAACCATAGTTGAAAACTGTGGTAGTATATTTATTGTTGTTTCACCGCTTCTTAAGTGACAGTAATAATGCCGAGGCGCGTGACAGCTGCTCTAGGCGCAGGAACTAAGCGATATGTTGGCATTTTAGAGCGGTTACAACTAATGACTGAAATGGACAACAGGTGATCGTGCGCAATGCTATACTTTGCATACCTATTATTTGTATTCATACTTGTGTGCATCCTTGTTTTAGTCACCCTATTTACGCAGTTTTAGTCTAGCTTGGCGGGCCTGGAAAACCTCATTTCTCCGAAAACCATAACAATATGATTTTAATTTATCAGTGCCTATCATTGGTACTGCAATTACAACATTTAAAATACCGTTCTTGATTAAGCCGTAGTTGATAATGATACTTGTGATGACGTTGTTGATGACGGAGACAGTGGTAATGGCGGAAATAATAGAAGTGGTGAAAACTATGATGATTATGATGACGACGACCACAAAGGTAGTAGCGGTGGTGTTGGATACGATAGTGGTGATGATGATCACGACTAAAGTAACACTACTAGACATTAGTAATACAGTTGTTGTAATGATGCTGATGATATGATAGTGATTTTGAAGATGGAGAAGACTATAATGTTGGTGATGATGTGCGTGGTAGTGGTGGTGATAATCATGTATGTTGCAGACGTAGTGTGCTGGAGCAAACACAGGTCAGACGGCCTCAACAGGATAGGACCCATCAAGTGGTCTCTGGCTTTGTGTGTGATGATGATGATCATGTCTGTTACAGACGTAGTGTGCTGGAGCAACACAGGTCAGACGGCCTCAACAGGATAGGACCCATCAAGTGGTCTCTGGCTTTGTGTGTGATGATGATGATCATGTCTGTTGTAGACGTAGCGTGCTGGAAGAAACACAGGTCAGACGGCCTCAACAGGATAGGACCCATCAAGTGGTCTCTGGCCCTTTGTGATGATAATGATCATGTCTGTTGCAGACGTAGTGTGCTGGAGCAACACAGGTCAGACGGCCTCAACAGGATAGGACCCATCAAGTGGTCCCTGGCCCTGTGTGTGATGGCGGTCTTCATCCTGGTTTACTTCTCTCTGTGGAAGGGAGTCCGTAGCACAGGGAAAGTGAGTAGTCCCAATTATTTGGAAACTTTAAGCTCGTTAGATATTAAATCAATCCACACTAGTTACATTAATATTGAGGTTTTACCTTTCGAATTTGTCATCTATTAGAAATGCCTATTAAATGTATGTTTCTGTACAAATAAATTATTTTGCAGAGGTAATAATGAGCCGTGTTCTTAAATTATATGTTGAAACATTATTCACAACCATTAACACAATTAATTACAAACAAAATAAAAACCAAGATAATCCTGTGTTTCCTAATTGTTTTATACACTTTTAATATGAAAACGGTGAGGTGCAAAATAGTGGCCCTTTCGAAAATATTTGCTTCTTATTATACTCGTAATACTCGTAAGGGCAAGATTTAACGTTTTTTGGCGCGTACACTATTATTCTCAACAGCAAGATATCTAAATTATTGCCTAAGAAATATAAAAAAGGTAAATTTTCTTATTTTACCAGGCGAAGTTAGGGTTAAGAAGCCCTCTCTAACGTATACAGGGTAAATCAAAGGTCAGGATCTCTCAATATACTTTTTCTAAAGTTTATACAAAAAGATATCCTTTGAATAGTGGATCAGTGTGGAAAGGAAGTTTCATTTTATGATGTCCACATTTTTTGTGTCCCCCAAAAATGCGGGAATTCGGGGCCAATTCTAACATTTCAAATGTAAACTCATAATTTTGAGGATCATAAGCAATCTTCAAAAACGGTGGAGACCAGAGATCGTTAAATCGATCATAAATAATATCCAGTGTTATCAGAACAATATATTTAGCAAGTCACCGCGTTACCAAGCCAAACCGAGCGTTTAAATTGATTCCTACCATTTGGCAGTGAGACAAGCGTAGGCTGAGCTCCTCTCTCACGTTTTGAAAAGTCTGAATTGGCATTTGGTTGTAGCCTCAACATAACTGTCTCTTAAAATCTTCAAAGTCTTCTACAAGTTTTTTGTAAGTGTTAATGTTAAAAGCATTAAACTGTTGATGGTTAATTATATTGCCACTTGAGAGGGGTTTCCATTTGAAATTTTTTATTTGCCCCCTAACTCCCGCATTAAAACATTTATCAAATGAAACTTCCTTTTCATTGCACCACTATCCAAAGGCTATCTCCCTATATAAAGTTTAGAAAAAAATAGAGTGGGGGGGTCCTGACTCCTTATTCGCCCTGTATAAATACCTAACGTATCATAAGAGTAACCGCAGTATGTTAAGTTACAACGACAATAAATTCAATTTAAAATCACTGAATTGAAAGACATTATCTTAGTAAAGTAACAGCGCAGCGGTGGAGAGCAAGGAAGTAATAACTACTGAGCTTTATAAATTAAATTGCCGCCAAACACTACGAAGAGCAGTTACTGAGCTAATGTTGGCCCTGAGTATTGACAGAGAACTGCTCCTTGAGTTGACACGGGTCGGTTATTGCTGGCCTTTCTCTCTTCTTCAACTGGGGTCCCTTCTCTTGGGACGCTTTTCAATGAACTCGCTGTAAAATTTGTTTTTGCACATTATAAGAATAAAGACTTTAATTGTTATACTTTCTCTAGCATGACTTTGTTATAAAATAAATAATAGTTGACTAAATGAATAGTAACATACAAAAAGGGACCAGAGTGAATTCCCATGGAGTCAACCATTGCTCAATGAATTACTTGACCTGGACGAGATGATGGTATTTATCAGGACCTACGACAAAACCAACAACGTATCTTGTTTCACATCTAGCTACCACGTATTGTTGTTGACGGCAATAGAACTATTCTTCAAATAAAATCCCAACTAATATTTACCATCCCAGTATCTCTTTCTGTTACTACAAAACATGAAACAGGAATGTTAAATGCCTTACCACTTTCCAGTCTTTCTAGATCCTCCTTCAGGATATCTGTTTGGCAGCTTTAAAAGATAAGTTAAATGAAGCAAAGACGTGAAACTTTTTTTTGAGATAACGGTCACTTTTATTTTTACGATTTATCAGCACCCAGTTATCTTCTTGTTGATCTTGTATATTTTAAGGTTTGCATCATTACCTTACCTAATACCTTTGTCTACGAATGTAAATTAGAATTGAGCAAATTTCACTCAAAGAAAAGTCATCGGTTCCTAAATTTATATTGTTTGTGCTGTGTTTAGCCATGGACATGTTATAAATACTATGTTGCTATGACTGTTCATGTATGTAACACCTGTACAGAATTGGTTTCTTCTTACTTTGAAAGAATAAAATCTACAATTCTATCGAAACATACTATTCCTTTATGTTGCCCATGTTACTTTCTCTGTCATTATAGACACATTATAATAAATAGTAAGTACTTGGTTGGAATTAAAGTGACGGATGATGTGACATTTTTAGCAGATATTGATGAAACTATACGGCATGTTCCCTTAAGGCAAAGTGAATATAAACAGAATGTGAATCCCTTGTGGCATGCGGTCTACATTCCGCCCCTTTCGTGTCGTAGCTCGCGTACTTAAAGCATAACACGTGTTTATATAAGCTTGTTTACAGCGGGCAAATCACTTATTGCTTACTCAATGACAGATAGCTTTCGTTATTCTTATTTACTTATTAGTAATTATAGCATAAATTGTTGGTGCCATAATACCTCTAAAGAACCTCTGATATACCAGTGAGAGATGTTTTTTTTTTATAGGAGAGGACCGATCCCCTTATAAGCCGTATTCTGCCCGTCCTCATGGGCCATTGGCTAGTGCGAGGATCTTATCAAACAGAATAAGGAGGAGAGTCGATACAGTACGCGGTTGATGGTACTGATAAAAAGTGCAACGGTCACAGACAGGATCTGAACCTGCGCTATCTCTAACTCAGACCCAAAGTCCAACGACTTGGAACGCTCGGCCATCGGTACTCCCATGTGTTCTTGCCGAAGGGGCGTGCCTTATTTTTAATGCGTAATATTTAACAAAAAATAAAATATCTAAGTATAAAGTAAGTAATAAAAAATTAATCACTTTGTGTGACAAATTCATTACTTGTTCTCTTTACATTTATTTCAAAAATAGATATAAAGGTAATTTACTTTGAGATCATAATTAAGTTATTAATTTATCAAATACAACATTTTAATGGAAAGAACGTAATTTTAGGCTAGCCAGCTTTACGTTCTGGCTTATTGCTTACCTATTCGCACGTTGTATTCAGAACAAATTGCTGATGTATGGGATTCAAACTTTGCATATTTGGCTACCAACGAGGGTGCAGAAAATCTTCTTCTGTTTCTACATCTGTGAGTATGGATTTCCTTCCTGTCCAGGGTATACGAGTATAAAGAACGAAATTAGTTATAGACTAAAATTTTCATTAAGCTTCATTTCTACAAACACAAGATCCAGTAGAATTATGGTTCATATCCGCCAATGTGATCTGGCTGAGCGTTAGCGAAGCATTTTATTCAACAGTATGTTTCATGCGCGAGTTAAGCTATAGCTTTGATTGTATGGTCATACGGTCATTTCGTATAAAGCAAGATCGAATTGGATGATGGTCTATGTCCGCCAATGGGATCTGGCTGAGTGTTAGCGAAGCATTTTATTCAACAGTGTATGTCATGCGCGAGTTAAGCTATAGCTTTGATTGTATGGTCATAAGTTCATTTCGTATAAAGCAAGATCGAATTGGATGATGGTCTATGTCCGCCAATGGGATCTGGCTGAGCGTTAGCGAAGCATTTCACTGAACAGTATATCTCAAGCGCGAATTAAGCTATAGATTTAATTTTGTGGACATAACTTCATTTCGTATAAGACAGGATTGAGTTAGATAATGGTCCCGCATGGGACTTGGCTGAGCGTCTAGCACTATAAAAGGTAGCAATGTTGGCTTCAGTAGGTGGAAAGAAATTACCTCCAGAGCTACGGGGGCTACATGAAATCTAGTCGCCTTAGACTTTAGAATTCTTGGAGAAGTTAGACCTTTATCTTTGTTACGCGGAGTAATCCCCCTGGAGTTCTCCGTGGTATTAATATGTACATATTGGTATGATAGTAGTTTTTTAAATCCACAATTGGTATACAAATGAGTTATAATGAAAGTTGCGTTTCTTAAATGTTATTAACTTTATTCAGAACAAAATACCATACTTACAACTATAAGTACTTCGGTTTGTGTTATGACTGTAATCTTTTTTATTACTAAATATTATTTTTTCTGCTCTCTGAACCTCCCCCCCCCTCACCACATGTTGGTTGGCAGGGGACCACATCACCGACGTTTATATTACTGTACACGATTTCCGCTAAAAGTGTGCATGTGTTTTTATATCTCAAAATTAATATATTTTTAAAACGAACTACTACTGGTACCAATTTACGAATGCAAAACATCACAAATGTTAAAAAAATTAATTAAATACCCTTATTTTGTCACAACAGTAATATTCGATGTGAATTAATTACGCTTAATATCATATAGATCCTTTAGTTTTTTCCCCAAATTCTATTAAAAAACCGATCTCTTATTAAAAACGTACTGTCAATAGTAGGGTTAAACTGTTGGGATGAATGGGAGAGTTTTAAATTTGTATTAATTTTTCCCACATTCCAGGAAGGTTTCCACTAAGATAGCTAGTTAAGGTACAAACACAAAGGATGCGGCTTCAAAAATAAATACAAGGCGGATACAGGAATGAGTGGTTTGAACCAGTTTAGTTTGGGTATTTTGGACCTTGTACACGGTTTTTACCACTGATGGCGAATATTTGACTAACAACGCGTTCTTTGAAGTTTGGTTTTGCCAATGGATTGTGAAGGAAACAGGGTTTTTTCCGGACATTTGCCATCGTTCAGTGAAACAATAAATCAGTAACACTACGTTTCGAGATCTGCAATCTGATCTCTTCTTCAGGTAAAGAACTAACCTAATACATAATATTACAAACTAGGTTAAAATAAACAAATCTTACCAAAGCGTTGTGGCACGCCTAAGTCAGGAATCACAACCTACATGTTGTTTGTCAACTTCACTAACTCTATAAACATGCACTTAATAAAAAAACTATACAAAACACTAATCATTTAAAACTGAACTACGGAATACAGGTCACAATGCGTCTTCATTCGTCTACTAACCACCTACGACCTCCTTCACCTCCTGTTTCCTTCACAATCCTTCCATCGTCAAAAATAACCTTCAAACAATGCTCTGGTATGATTTATTTATTTTAACTTAGTTTGTAATTATTTGTTATTTACTTATTACCTAAAGAAGAGATCAGATTGCAGATCTCGAAACGTGGTGTTATTGATTTTTTGTATCACTGAACGACAGTAAATGACCAAAAAAAATCATGTTTCCTTCACAATTCATCGTCGAATGATGGCAAATGTCCGGAAAATACTGTTTCCTTCACGTGTTCTTAAGGTTCCTTGTAGTATGTCTCCTACTTTCTGGATGCCAAGATAGATTGTTTAAAAAGTTTTCATTTGGTTAAAAAACTGGGAATAAATTATAGTATTCGTCATTTTGCCGTTTTCCCTCACACACCTCACTCTCTCTACGTCTCTGTAGTTGATCAAACAGACATGACATATAATCCGTCTTGCTCAGCCATGCCGTGTCACCGTGATCGTACCCTTACATGCCGTGCAGCCCGCGGCAGATAGTGTCGTGTACGTTATCAGTGATCGCCCCTGTGTGACCAGATAACGTAATGGACGTTTATTATTAGCGAGGAATGTCAGTGGTATTGGCTTTGATTACATAACAGTCCTGTGAATACTGCACCCAATGCTAAAGTGTGTAGGCACTTGAAGCGTTCTGCTGGCGTCCTACCTAAGTGATAGAAACAATATTGCTGAATAGTATTGAGCTTGTTACTAAGTAAACTCTAAAAAGCAATAAAAAAATAACAAGTTTTAAATTTAATTTATGAAAATGAGGTGATTACTAGAAGATTAAAATGGATTATAACTCCTATCAAGAGTATATATCATAGTAGCGTTGCAATTTATCTACAAATCGCCACACGAACTAACAACCCCGTAAACTTCCTGTCGTAGAATCACCATATGGATCTAAGATCTAGCCTCTTTCAAAGGCAAAAAGGTGCTATATGATCCTGAAATTTGGAGGTATCATGATTAAAATATTATATTTAACAATTTTCTAGTAAATTATCAACGATGTATGATCCATGAGGAATTTTGTTACACCTCTATGCGTCCTCGAGCACCATGCAATCATCTGATAATCATAATGCTGACTTAAGCACGGCGCCCACTGCTACCCCCTTTTTGTGAAGTCGAAATACACGCAATCAAATGGACACCCGCCCACTGCAACCGGCCCGGCTTTTTCGTGAAGTCGAAAATACACGCAATCAAATGGACACCCGCCAACTGCGACCAGCCCGGCCTTTTTGTGAAGTCAAAATACACGCAATCAAATGGACACCCGCCAACTACGGACCGGCCCGGCCTTTTTGTGAAGTCGAAATACACGCAATAAAATGGACACCCGCCCACTGCAACCGGCCCAGCCCAGCCCGGTCCGGCTTTTTCGTGAAGTTGAAATACACGCAATCAAATGGACACCCGCCAACTGCACCCGGCCCGGCCTTTTTATGAAGTCAAAAATACACACAATCAAATGGACGACTTCATAAAAAGGCCGGGCCGGGCATTTGATATAAGTTGGATAAAAGAATAGATGTTTCTATGTACTACAACATATGATGTTTAATGTGGATGTAAATGACGAAAGAAGGACTGTGTTCCTATGCACTAGAACAACTGATGTTTGAATTAGATATACATGACAAAAGAAGGAACATATTTCAATATTCTAGAACAATTTTCAATGTAGATATAAATGATAAAATAAGAAAATATGATTCTATGTACTACAACATATGATGTTTAATGTGGATGTAAATGACGAAAGAAGGACTGTGTTCCTATGCACTAGAACAACTGATGTTTGAATTAGATATACATGACAAAAGAAGGAACATATTTCAATATTCTAGAACAAAAATGTTTAATGTGGATGTAAATGACGAAAGAAGGACTGTGTTCCTAAGCACTAGAATAATTAGTGTTTAATTTGGATATAAATGAGAAATGAAGGAACATATTCCAATATTCTAGAACAATTTTTAATGTAGATATAAATGATAAAATAAGAAATATGATTCTATGTACTACAACATATGATGTTTAACGTGGATGTAAATGACGAAAGAAGGACTGTGTTTCTATGCACTAGATAATTTAGTGTTTAAATTAGATATAAATGACGAAAGAAGGACTGTGTTTCTATGCACTAGAACAACTGATGTTTAAATTAGATATAAATGACAAAAGAAGAAGCATGTCCCAATGGTCTAGAAGAAATTTTTAATGTAGATATAAATGATAAAAGAATAAATGTGTTCCTACTGCATATGATATTTAATGTGGATGTAAATGACGAAAGAAGGACTGTGTTCCTATGCACTAGAATAATTGGTGTTTAATGTTGATTTAAATGACAAATGAAAGAGCATATTCCAATGCTCTAGAACAAATGATGGAGTGTGACGGTACGGGGCAGGGAATGTAGATGGAATGTAGACCACGTGCCGCAGGGGATTCACATTCTGTTTACATTCTGTCTGGCCCGGGGGGACATGTTTCACAGTGTCACCAATACCGTACCGAAATCAAAATATCAGCCGTCAACAGTTTCAAGACTTCCGCTCACACGTACCACCAGCAAGTTCTGTGTTTATTGAAATTTAAGCAGAGTTTACGTGTTATGTACAGT
This sequence comes from Homalodisca vitripennis, assembly GCF_021130785.1. Lineage (NCBI taxonomy): Eukaryota > Metazoa > Arthropoda > Insecta > Hemiptera > Cicadellidae > Homalodisca > Homalodisca vitripennis. The sequence continues at coordinate 11,268,453 of NC_060214.1, read as the reverse complement.
CATACGTTATTGATCACTTACATATATAACTATTTTCTAATGATTTAATATACAAAGCCTGGATAGCAATAAAATTTATAAAATATAAGTTATTATATTAGACAAGAAATTTATAAAATTTGACTTTCTATTATTTATTATCATTTAAATGGTTATATAGACGAGATATGTAATGCAAAAACTAAAGGGTCGTACGTACGTTTAAGAGGGTGAGGTAAGAAATTATGTAGTAACTTTATTTCCGTTCACAAAATTACTATCCCAAAAATAATGTTTTTATACCACTGGTTTCTGATTATGAAATCGAATAAATTTTTAATGAGCATTAATTTTTAAAAACCTGTTTTTTAAAAATAAGTGAATTTTTGTTTACTACTAACTATTATAGTAAGTCAATAGTATTGTTTTTAGTATTGCAACACTATACTCTTGACCGTTGTAAAGCAGTAAATTATTCAAGGAGAACATACAGACGGATAGTTGCTAGGTATTTCTTTTTTTTTTTTAATTAAATCTAAGTCTTAAAGATATACTTGTCCAGCAAGACATCATATCCTACAACTATCCTAAACTAACTATTGCAATCCTGAACTTGTTACATGAAAGTCCCTAATCTATCCTAACCACTTAACCTAGTTTTTGAACGGTGTTAGTCATGCAGGATAGACGGGATCCTTGGGGAGGGGAAGTTTTGTTGGAGTCAGGCATGCAAGAGGAAGTGAAGGATTCTACAGGGGAGGGAAGTTGGGTAGGTTAGTAGTGTTAGGTCCTCGGAACGGGGTGTTAGTCTCGCCTGTGCTGTGCACTTCTGGGTCCCCCCCCACGGGGATTGGACAAGTCCCGGTGTCAGTGATAGGTGCAAGGTACATCGAACAGAGCGTAATGTTCCCAGTAGCATGTTTACTTGTTTGTGTGTCTATCAACCTTTTCCGAAGTGTGTCAACATCACTCGCAACATTTTTTGTTCAAAATATAGTCACTATGATTATTTGGAATTTCATGATTCTAGAGACGCCAAAAATCAGTCGACTATTCTTTTGGTTCATCGGAACCCTGATAACACAAGTACAATATAAGAGTGTTGATAATGCAACAGGTGTTAATAACGCCTATTTAATATCACAAATATGTTTTTATTTATAATGGTTTAGCTATTTTATATATTTTGTTTATTATATTGACTTTCACAGAAGCCTAGCCTGTGGCGCTCTAGCCACGAATTCACGAGTTCGATACCGGGGAGATTTGTACTGTTTTTCCTTAAAATCTTTTATGCCTCAACTCAAATGCCATTGGCTTAGAGTAAACCACCATAAAAACTTCTACTAAAAATAGTATTGCTGTCTTCTCTATTTGTTCCAGCATCGGAAATTACATACCGCAGCAGCATAAAATATCTAGTAAGACAAGGGAAATTATATACTCCCATAACTACCTCTTGCGGTTTTATGATTGTATTTTGTCACTTAATCCACTTTCCGACCCATAAATTGTACATTTGTCATTCTGGAGTAGTAGGAGAAAACTGTTGGAAACTAATAAATTAAGTTTCTCCCACAGTGACTGGCATAAGGAATATAGGATAATCAGCCAAGTCCAACCATTCTACTCAATAACATAATCTGAGAATGTTCATGTTGAAGCAAACAATTTTACTCTAGTTTTATTTATAGACTTTTGTGCCCTGAAGCTTTTAAAGTAGGCTGCATTGCGTTAGTCAACAAGCGAAAGTCTTCAGAGCAGTTGGCATACTGACATACTCTGAAAAATCTTGACAGAGTCAGGAACGGGTTGTGGTGGTACTGTTTACCCTCCCCCCCCCCCCCCCGTAACCCTTCACCCCTCAAGGATATTTCATCTTCGGCGGTTTAAGTCTCGACTGTGATTACTTCCGATATCTCACCTGCTCTCCCATCCTCGAGCCTCGTCACTGTCACTAAAGCTTCTCAAGTTGATAGAATTATGGACGTTTATAAAATTCAGTTTTAAATTACTCTAATCGGTTTTATGAAGTGCAGTTCAAATCTTTCATTGAAAAGTAACAAGATAAAAAAAAAATACTAATTTAACAGGTCAGTAAGCACTGACACCTGAAGATCAAACATGAAGATCTAATATAAATTCTCAAACATGAGGAACAATCGTGACAATTGCTAAATATGAAGATCTAACATACATTCTCAAACATGAGGATAGATCGTGGTAAGTGCTAAACATGAACATGTCACAAAAATATTCAAACATGAGAATCAATCGTGAGAATTGCTAAACATGAAGATCTAACATAAACATTCAAAACACAAAGATCAATCTTGAGAATTGCTAAACATGACGATCAATCTTGAGAATTGCTAAACATGACGATCAATTTTCATTTTTTTTAATGTACTGTTTCGATCAATCAATTTACCACGCATTCCAAGATATCTAAGCTAGTGCCTGCCCTAAACCACCGAATTTGAGTTTATAGTTTAGTAAATTAAAAGAAAGTTAAAATTTGAATATTTATATCAATGTATTCTACATAAATATTCAAGTGGACCTCACCAACATGTTTTGTTGAACTTGGTGAGGCCAAGATTATGTAAAACAATTGTTTTATAAATAAAATTATATTAAAGAAATAAAGAAAATTACAACTTATCTAAATCTGGTAATAAACTAATCGTCATTTCTGGCTTATTCGAAAGAAGTATATTATATATATATATATATATATATATATATATATATATCCTGTGATAACAGAAATATTAATAATTTATATCGTAGACTATGGCATATAAATAAAGTCAACATCTTAATCTACACAATAACATAATGTCACATCTTAAATTACACATTAAATTGGAAATATAACGCCCATATCCAGTTATAAGAGAGGGTATCGCCAAACATTGTGACAATCGAAGATAAACGGATTTAAATGTAATTATGGGTTGTAAATATCGACAGGCTGAATGAAATTTCAATCTGGGTGAAATTGACCCTCATGTCGGTCGCTTAGTTCTTATATAAATAGAGAAATTTAACTGTAAAAGCTCTCACACTGTTCATGTTCTAGTTTCATGTAATTGAGATAAAACGATGTACCTAAATATTATACACGATCATACAATAACATAACATTAAATGTATGTACTTGTATGTCGGTTATGATGAGCATTGTGTGGCTAATAATATACATACTCATATCGGTCTGTATACACTAACAGAACATACAATACTCCATACTTGTATGTCGGTTATGATGAGCATTGTGCCGCTAATAATATACATACTCATATCGGTCTGTATACACTAACAGAAGATAAAATACTCCATACTTGTATGTAGGTTATTGTGAGCATTGTGTCGCTAATAATATACATACTCATATCGGTCTGTATACACTACTAGAACATAAAATACTCCGACGAGTATGTCGGCTATGGTGAGCATTATGCCGCTAATAATCTACATACTCATATCGGTCTGTATACACTAACAGAACTTAAAATAATCCATACGTGTATGTAGGCTATGGTGAGCATTGTGTCACCAATAATCTACATACTCATATCGGTCTGTATACACTAACAGAACTTAAAATACTCCATACGTGTATGTCGGTTATGGTGAGCAGTGTGTCGCTAATAATCTACATACTCATATCGGTATGTATACACTAACAGAACATAAAATACTCCATACGTGTATGTCGGTTATGGTGAGCAGTGTGTCGCTAATAATCTACATACTCATATCGGTCTGTATACACTAACAGAACTTAAAATACTCCATACTTGTATGTCGGCTATTGTGAGCATTGTGTCACCAATAATCTACATACTCATATCGGTCTGTATACACTAACAGAACATACAATACTCCATACTTGTATGTCGGTTATGGTGAGCATTGTGTCGCTAATAATCTACATACTCATATCGGTCTGTATACACTAACAGAACATAAAATACTCCATACGTGTATGTCGGTTATGGTGAGCATTGTGTCGCTAATAATCTACATACTTATATCGGTCTGTATACACTAACAGAACATAAAATACTCCATACTTGTATGTCGGTTATGGTGAGCATTGTGTCGCTAATAATCTACATACTCATATCGGTCTGTATACACTAACAGAACATAAAATACTCCATACTTGTATGTCGGTTATGGTGAGCATTGTGTCACCAATAATCTACATACTCATATCGGTCTGTATACACTAACAGAACATAAAATACTCCATACGTGTATGTCGGCTATGGTGAGCATTGTGTCACCTAATAATCTACATACTCATATCGGTCTGTATACACTAACAGAACATAAAATACTCCATACTTGTATGTCGGCTTATGGTGAGCATTGTGTCGCTAATAATCTACATACTCATATCGGTCTGTATACACTAACAGAACATAAAATACTCCATACTTGTATGTCGGCTATGGTGAGCATTGTGTCGCTAATAATCTACATACTCATATCGGTCTGTATACACTAACAGAACATAAAATACTCCATACTTGTATGTCGGTTATGGTGAGCATTGTGTCGCTAATAATCTACATACTCATATCGGTCTGTATACACTAACAGAACATAAAATACTCCATACTTGTATGTCGGTTATGGTGAGCATTGTGTCGCTAATAATCTACATACTCATATCGGTCTGTATACACTAACAGAACATAAAATACTCCATACTTGTATGTCGGTTATGGTGAGCATTGTGTCGCTAATAATCTACATACTCATATCGGTCTGTATACACTAACAGAACATAAAATACTCCATACTTGTATGTCGGCTATGGTGAGCATTGTGTCACCAATAATCTACATACTCATATCGGTCTGTATACACTAACAGAACATACAATACTCCATACTTGTATGTCGGTTATGGTGAGCATTGTGTCGCTAATAATCTACATACTCATATCGGTCTGTATACACTAACAGAACATAAAATACTCCATACTTGTATGTCGGCTATGGTGAGCATTGTGTCGCTAATAATCTACATACTCATATCGGTCTGTATACACTAACAGAACATAAAATACTCCATACTTGTATGTCGGTTATGGTGAGCATTGTGTCGCTAATAATCTACATACTCATATCGGTCTGTATACACTAACAGAACATAAAATACTCCATACTTGTATGTCGGCTATGGTGAGCATTGTGTCGCTAATAATCTACATACTCATATCGGTCTGTATACACTAACAGAACATAAAATACTCCATACGTGTATGTCGGCTATGGTGAGCATTGTGTCGCTAATAATCTACATACTCATATCGGTCTGTATACACTAACAGAACATAAAATACTCCATACTTGTATGTCGGCTATGGTGAGCATTGTGTCGCTAATAATCTACATACTCATATCGGTCTGTATACACTAACAGAACTTAAAATACTCCATACTTGTATGTCGGCTATGGTGAGCATTGTGTCGCTAATAATCTACATACTCATATCGGTCTGTATACACTAACAGAACATAAAATACTCCATACTTGTATGTCGGCTATGGTGAGCATTGTGTCGCTAATAATCTACATACTCATATCGGTCTGTATACACTAACAGAACATAAAATACTCCATACTTGTATGTCGGCTATGGTGAGCATTGTGTCGCTAATAATCTACATACTCATATCGGTCTGTATACAATAAAAGAACATAAAATACTCCATACTTGTATGTCGGTTATGGTGAGCATTGTGTCGCTAATAATCTACATACTCATATCGGTCTGTATACACTAACAAGAACATAAAATACTCCATACTTGTATGTCGGTTATGGTGAGCATTGTGTCGCTAATAATCTACATACTCATATCGGTCTGTATACACTAACAGAACATAAAATACTCCATACTTGTATGTCGGTTATGGTGAGCATTGTGTCGCTAATAATCTACATACTCATATCGGTCTGTATACACTAACAGAACATAAAATACTCCATACTTGTATGTCGGCTATGGTGAGCATTGTGTCGCTAATAATCTACATACTCATATCGGTCTGTATACACTAACAGAACTTAAAATACTCCATACTTGTATGTCGGCTATGGTGAGCATTGTGTCACTAATAATCTACATACTCATATCGGTCTGTATACACTAACAGAACATAAAATACTCCATACTTGTATGTCGGCTATGGTGAGCAACGTGTCGCTAATAATCTACATACTCATATCGGTCTGTATACACTAACAGAACTTAAAATACTCCATACGTGTATGTCGGCTATGGTGAGCATTGTGTCGCTAATAATCTACATACTCATATCGGTCTGTATACAATAAAAGAACATAAAATAATCCATACTTGTATGTCGGTTATGGTGAGCATAGTGTCGCTAATAATCTACATACTCATATCGGTCTGTATACACTAACAGAACATAAAATACTCCATACGTGTATGTCGGCTATGGTGAGCATTGTGTCACCAATAATCTACATACTCATATCGGTCTGTATACACTAACAGAACATAAAATACTCCATACTTGTATGTCAGTTATGGTGAGCATTGTGTCGCTAATAATCTACATACTCATATCGGTCTGTATACACTAACAGAACATAAAATACTCCATACTTGTATGTCAGTTATGGTGAGCATTGTGTCACCAATAATCTACATACTCATATCGGTCTGTATACACTAACAGAAACATAAAATACTCCATACTTGTATGTCGGTTATGGTGAGCATTGTGTCGCTAATAATCTACATACTCATATCGGTCTGTATACACTAACAGAACATAAAATACTCCAACGTGTATGTCGGCTATGGTGAGCATTGTGTCGCTAATATTCCACATACTCATATCGGTCTGTATACACTAACAGAACATAAAATACTCCATACTTGTATGTCGGCTATGGTGAGCATTGTGTCGCTAATAATCTACATACTCATATCGGTCTGTATACAATAAAAGAACATAAAATACTCCATACTTGTATGTCGGCTATGGTGAGCATACTCATATCGGCGATTAATTAATTCGACTAATGATTTATTTTTTATAATTGATTCAATATCAGATGATAAGTTCAGTTAATCGTAAGTTACATTTTAATCCATTCGTAATAACTTTCACCTTAAATATGGTAAAACGGGAATTTTTTATAACTTTATTAGTTCTAATGGTACATAAAATAGTACAAAGGTAACTTCCTTATCTGCAATTGGTTACAATTATGTCGTAAGTAATTTTCTTTACTCATGCTGACGACTCGTCATTAATCACGCTTCGGTTTTATTATTGATAAGTGACATCATTGATGGAATATCTTTAATAGTTCACTTAAGTTGTTTCTATTCGAAATACCTTACACAATAAAGTATTTGGCAAAATGAGAAATTTTTAAAACTTTAGAGGGCTTATTAAAATTAGCGAATGAGATCATTATTAAAATGTGTTGGATATATAAGTGAGTAAACGCCTGCATGATTCTTTAAAACATTAAAACTGTTTAACGTGTTAGTTTTTAATTAAATTGGCGATTAAAACAGGGTGTTGATTCAAAAATGTTACGGTTGTCAGCCAATATATAAAATGACAACAAAAACTGTAATATTAAATTATGAATAAACACTGAGAAGTAGGTGAAGTCCCCTGTTTTAATTTCCCTGTACGAGTATATTTGGTCGTGTTTCGATATAATTGGTGGCACTGCAAAGATGGACAACCTGAATGTACTGAATTGTATAGATTCAGAAACCTGCATTCCAAAGGCCTTTAAAGTAAAGCTGGACAAGAGCTGTTGTGTTGTATAAGTATCTTGACATATTGCTGATTAAATCTATTAGTAGGCACTAGTGTTAGTAGTAGGCCGATGTCTCCCGTCAGTGTAGTGTTTGTGGACAGGGAGAGGTGGACAAGAGCCCTGTGTTGTATCAGTGTCTTGACCTACTGCTGATGAGATCTATTAGTAGGTACTAGTGTTAGTAGTAGAGTGATGTCTCCCGTCGGTGTAGTGTTTGTGGGCAGGGAGAGGTGGACAAGAGCCCTGTGTTGTATCAGTGTCTTGACCTACTGCTGGTGAGATCTGTTAGTAGGTACTAGTGTTAGTAGTAGAGTGATGTCTCCCGTCAGTGTAGTGTTTGTGGGCAGGGAGAGGTGGACAAGAGCCCTGTGTTGTATCAGTGTCTTGACCTACTGCTGATGAGATCTGTTAGTAGGTACTAGTGTTAGTAGTAGAGTGATGTCTCCCGTCAGTGTAGTGTTTGTGGCAGAGAGAGGTGGACAAGAGCCCTGTGTTGTATCAGTGTCTTGACCTACTGCTGATGAGATCTGTTAGTAGGTACTAGTGTTAGTAGTAGACTGATGTCTCCCGTCAGTGTAGTGTTTGTGGACAGGTAGGGGCAGACAAGAGCTCTGTGTTGCAGCAGTGTCTTTACCTACTGCTGAAGAGATCTGTTAGTAGGTACTAGTGTTAGTAGTAGACCGATGTCTCCCGTCAGTGTAGTGTTTGTGGACAGGTAGGGGCAGACAAGAGCTCTGTGTTGCAGCAGTGTATTGACCTACTGCTGATGAGATCTATTAGTAGGTACAGTGTTAGTAGTAGACCGATGTCTCCCGTCAGTGTAGTGTTGTGGACAGGTAGGGGCAGACAAGAGCTCTGTGTTGCAGCAGTGTCTTTACCTACTGCTGATGAGATCTATTAGTAGGTACAGTGTTAGTAGTAGACCGATGTCTCCCGTCAGTGTAGTGTTTGTGGACAGGTAGGGGCAGACAAGAGCTCTGTGTTGTAGCAGTGTGTTGACCTACTGCTGATGAGATCTATTAGTAGGTAATAGTGTTAGTAGTAGACTGATGTCTCCCGTCAGTGTAGTGTTTGTGTACAGGTATGGTCAGACAAGAGCTCTGTGTTGTAGCAGTGTCTTTACCAACTGCTGAAGAGATCTGTTAGTAGGTACTAGTGTTAGTAGTAGACCGATGTCTCCCGTCAGTGTAGTGTTTGTGGACAGGTAGGGGCAGACAAGAGCTCTGTGTTGCAGCAGTGTCTTGACCTACTGCTGATGAGATCTATTAGTAGGTACAGTGTTAGTAGTAGACCGATGTCTCCCGTCAGTGTAGTGTTTGTGGACAGGTAGGGGCAGACAAGAGCTCTGTGTTGCAGCAGTATCTTGACCAACTACTGATGAGATCTATTAGTAGGTACTAGTGTTAGTAGTAGACCGATGTCTCCCGTCAGTGTAATGTTTGTGGACAGGTAGGGGCAGACAAGAGCTCTGTGTTGCAGCAGTGTCTTGACCTACTGCTGGTGAGATCTATTAGTAGGTAATAGTGTTAGTAGTAGACTGATGTCTCCCGTCAGTGTAGTGTTTGTGGACAGGTAGGGGCAGACAAGAGCTCTGTGTTGTAGCAGTGTCTTTACCTACTGCTGATGAGATCTATTAGTAGGTACAGTGTTAGTAGTAGACCGATGTCTCCCGTCAGTGTAGTGTTTGTGGACAGGTAGGGGCAGACAAGAGCTCTGTGTTGCGGCAGTATCTTGACCTACTGCTGATGAGATCTGTTAGTAGGTACTAGTGTTAGTAGTAGACTGATGTCTCCCATCAGTGTAGTGTTTGTGGACAGGTAGGGGCAGACAAGAGCTCTGTGTTGCAGCAGTGTCTTTACCTACTGCTGAAGAGATCTGTTAGTAGGTACTAGTGTTAGTAGTAGACTGATGTCTCCCGTCAGTGTAGTGTTTGTGGACAGGTAGGGGCAGACAAGAGCTCTGTGTTGCAGCAGTGTCTTTACCTACTGCTGAAGAGATCTGTTAGTAGGTACTAGTGTTAGTAGTAGACTGATGTCTCCCGTCAGTGTAGTGTTTGTGGACAGGTAGGGGCAGACAAGAGCTCTGTGTCGCAGCAGTGTCTTTACCTACTGCTGAAGAGATCTGTTAGTAGGTACTAGTGTTAGTAGTAGACTGATGTCTCCCGTCAGTGTAGTGTTTGTGGACAGGTAGGGGCAGACAAGAGCTCTGTGTTGCAGCAGTGTCTTTACCTACTGCTGAAGAGATCTGTTAGTAGGTACTAGTGTTAGTAGTAGACCGATGTCTCCCGTCAGTGTAGTGTTTGTGGACAGGTAGGGGCAGACAAGAGCTTTGTGTTGCAGCAGTGTATTGACCTACTGCTGATGAGATCTATTAGTAGGTACAGTGTTAGTAGTAGACCGATGTCTCCCGTCAGTGTAGTGTTGTGGACAGGTAGGGGCAGACAAGAGCTCTGTGTTGCAGCAGTGTCTTTACCTACTGCTGATGAGATCTATTAGTAGGTACAGTGTTAGTAGTAGACCGATGTCTCCCGTCAGTGTAGTGTTTGTGGACAGGTAGGGGCAGACAAGAGCTCTGTGTTGTAGCAGTGTCTTGACCTACTGCTGATGAGATCTATTAGTAGGTACAGTGTTAGTAGTAGACCGATGTCTCCCGTCAGTGTAGTGTTTGTGGACATGGAGAGGCGGACACACTTTGGCCATTAGAGCTGCAGATGTCATCTACCGAGTGGCCAAAATCTACTTAAGTTCTACTAGTAGACCTAAATATACATTTTACTATAAGTCATACACTTTATAAGCACATAACCCGTTTAATGGAAAATTAAAAGGTGTTAAACTAATATCTTCCACGAGTTTAAAAGAGTTGTTATTTTTTTTTTTAAGTTACTGTCCTCTGAACTTATAAAATAAGTGTATTCTGATTTTAATATAATACATAAATATTAATACCTGTGTACTCTAAGACTTAATTTCTTTATTGTCACAATCTCTAATTATCTCCCATATTACTAGGAAGGTTTTATTGGTTTGAATAATATTTTTATTGAGTAGTTTAGTAGGAAAAGTTTTACTATATATTTATCTTTAGATACAATCCAGAAAATCTTAGAATAAGCGTTTTCATGGAATTGATAAAACTTTAAAGTATTTAAGGAGTGGATATTATAGGGTTTTAACTTACAAAACTATGCATTTTTATTGATGTATGATACAAAAGTGTTGGATTTGGTTCACATTGGTGTAGATAAAAGCTATGCTTGGTAATACTAATTATTTTTTAAATATAGAGTGTTATTTTTTTCAGAAAGTAAAATGTATGAAAAATAACAAATATATAATAAATTGCTAACCTGATATCGAAACAAGATAAAGCATTTTATACTCGCACCTGTCATAAAATGAAAAAAAGAAATTTGGTTGCTTATTTAAATTAAACTCTGTTTAGGCACCCCGCTTTAGGTATTAGTGCATTGAATTGTATCGTCAGCATTTGCATAAAAAAATTTTGACATTTAAGATGAAACAATTACTACTTTGACTAGAATATGTAATACATATCGTTAAATTAAATGTACACTTTCTGCTATATACGTTTACAAATAAATGCATCAAGTAAGAAGTACGGCAATTGCGGATGCGGATTTGTGAGGGTCAAAGAAAAATTGAAGTTTTAGCAGGTTAAGGAGGTAGATAACGTGAGAGAATTGAGAGAGAGGGAATATAGAACAACCTTCTCTAAACAAAAAACTGATTTATACAATAATGTAGTCCCCTACAGTCGTTAATATGTTATTTTTTAGATATTTCTTTCCAAATTGACATCACTGTCTGCTTACCACGGTAATTCCCCTAATGCAATCAAATACTTAAAATGTAAACAAATTCTGGAGACTCATTCCCAACCGCAGGCTTTTATGCGAAAATCGTTAAATTATTAAAAATATATATATATATATATATATATATATATATATATATATAAGTATTCTTAAATATATATATATATATATTTATTTATTTATATTCAAAAAAGAATAAAATTGAGGTACCAACATTTATGTTTACGATAACTTTTAACGTATAAAAATTAAGAAATAATTTTGATATGATTCAATATTATATTTGAAAATTATAGAACTCTCTTCTTGGGGACGGGGATTATATAGTAAGTATAAGGCTAAAATACGTTACATGGTTTAGATATGCTAAAAGTGACTACAGCGGACCCAATCACCGGAGGAGGGTTTAGGAACGCTCCGACTGTTTAACTTAGACGCGAGGCGGAGGTGAGATATTAAAAGTATTCACTGGCGTGTCTCCACAGCCAGTATTGAGCACCACCTGGAGGTAATACTGAGCCGCTCTCTTCCGCCGCGACCTGTAGAGAGCTGTTATCTTAGACACGAGGCGGAGGTGAGATATTAAAAGTATTCACTGGCGTGTCTCCACAGCCAGTATTGAGCACCTCCTGGAGGTAATACTGAGCTGCTCTCTTCCGCCGCGACCTGTAGAGAGCTGTTATCTTAGACACGAGGCGGAGGTGAGATATTAAAAGTATTCAC